>NW_003546689.1:52377-62433 GCF_000090795.2 Amphimedon queenslandica | reverse complement strand
GAGCACTTGTTAGTAGCTCTCCTGTTAAGAAATGGCCACCATTATTTATACAGGACACAGATTAAGTTTTAACACATTATTTTTATTAGAAATTAAAATTATTTTTAGCATTTTGAATTAGAGTAATAATTTTTTGAGAATAATACCATTGACACAGAAATAACAGCTATTTACATGTACAAGATCATAATAGTGCATGTAAACACAATAAAGTTAGGTACATTAGTTTTTTAAATTCAATTACCAAAATGACTGTTCACGTGTTGTTCAAACACATGCTGAGAGGTCCTTGCTGGAAAAGCAAGTTGACACATCGGACACTGACGTGTTCCATTTGCCCCATCACGGTCAAACGGCTGTGGTTGAGGGTGAATACAGTGCTGAGTAGGAGCAGCATAGCCTCCATGATGTGGTGGTCTCTGAGGTGCTGGTGGATGGACTGTTCTTGAGTCAGGTCTATAGCCAGGACCATAGGGAGGAGGAGGGGCAGTAGGTGGAGTGTATTTTGGTAGACTTTGCTTTATTTCCCTTAGCTGTTTCTTGAGTTGCTCATTCTCCACGTTAAGAGTCTCAATACTTCTCTTCATTGCTGTTTCCTGGTGAGTCAATCCATCCACTTTATCGTGTAGCTTTCTATTCTCCTCCTCAAGCGTTTCTATTTCTTCTTTTTGTTGCTCAACGACTTCATTTTTCTCTGCTATTTTCCTGTCATGCATCAACTGGAACTGCTCAAGCTCATGCTCTAGTTTTGCCTTTTCACTTGGTTGAGTGCTGCCAGTAGGAGTAGAGCTACCACTCTTTTTGAATTTCTTTTGCAAGTGAGCATTTTCTGTTGCAATATTTCTGTATTCTTCTTGACATAACTTAATCCTCTGCTCCATTTCGGCTATTTTTCTTTTTTGTGAATGATTAATTTTTTTCTCATTTTTCAGTTGATCACCTATATCTTCAAAAGCCATTCGCATAGCATCAAAGACAGATTTATCAACTTTATCAGTGACTGGCACGTCAGGTAGACTGTCTCGTGGCTCTTTGATATTACCGGCCATCTCACAGACATTCTGTTGCATCACGTTGTACTCTTGCTCTTTGGAGACAAGCTGCTTTGCAAGACTTTGATTCTCTGCCTTCTCTTTATCCAATTCTTTGTTGAGCTCGCTCAAATCATTTTCCAAACTGGACACCTGTACTTTCATCACTTCAATGGTCTGTTGATTTCTCTCTGCTTCAGCCTCATAGTACTCACTGCGACCAATCAATGCTTCCTTGTCCTCCTCCAGTTTCCTCTGGCTTTCCTCCAATTGGCTGCAATGTGTGCGTAGAAGAGTCTCAGACTCAACCTTCTCTGTCTGCAAGGTTTCATTCTCTTCTTTTAATTGCTTGATTGTGTTTTGAGCAGCAATCAGCTCATCCTCTTTCCTGTCACTGAAGACTTGTATCTGTTGGAGGTGAGAGGTCACATCATCAAGCTCGTGTTTAAGAGCATCCTTTGATTTCTGTAGCTGCTCAAACTCGTGTCCCCTTTCCTTGAAGGTGTCCTCAAATGACAGCAGCTTCTGCTTGTAGTCTTCAATGACGGTGTTTAGATTTGAAATAATTGCATTTTTGCCTGCTATGTCTTCTTTTAGAGTAGCAATTTCAGCTATTTTTTCTTCAATTTCTTTCCTAGCATCTTCAACCTCGACTAGCAACTCTTTCATTTCATTTTCCAGCTCAGTCTTTTCAGAGAGGACCCTTTCATTTTCTGTTTTCACTTTCACAAAAGATTCTTCAACATTAACTTTTGTTTGCATCAATTCTGTGACTTTTTTCTCAAGCTCAGACACTTGCGCGTCTTGTTTTGAACGCAAGAGAACCAAACTGTCTTCTTCGTTAATCTCAACTACTTCCATATCCTCAGAAACAGCTCCCCTAACAGAAGCAGAGAATTGAAAAGGACGGCTAGCTCCTTTTATGGCCCCGCTCTTACTAACATAACAAAATTGATAAAACTGTCCATCATCTGGTGGCAGACGAGATCCAGTGAACCTCACTGATCTTTCCCTCCCTTCCTCGTCTTTAGTAGAAGCCCATTCAAACGTATAATAGTCTCTGCTCGAGGACCAGCCGACGCGAAACAGACCTACCCAGTCGCGGCCATGAACTTCATAGCCGTCAGCCAGTTTGTAAAACACCAATAGAGTCTCCCCTGGTTTAAAGCCGCCAGGAACATTAACGAAATTCACTTTATCCACTTGCTCCGTAGCCATTGTAAAATATTATGTGAGTTAGCTCTGACAGCTTCTCTTCATTTTTAAAGGGAAATGCCCAGAACCTTGTACTATTTTTAGTAACAAAAAAGTCGTCATAATCTCATAGACGTCACGTGACTAATAATTGAACTTCGAGCCCCACCTTTATCCTCTGACTGTATTGTTTGTAGAACTTTCGTCTGTCTTCTAGTCAAGATGAAGTCATTGCTTCTAGTCCTTTCCCTGTGCATATGTTACTCTGTTAGTGGGGAAGAGGCTGAGAGACACAGACAAGAGGTTGAGGGAGTCTTAAACGGGACTTTCACCTTCAGCCCATACGGTTATCTCTTCCCATTGGATCCAAGTGAGGCCACACCCAACAACTATTATTGTTTGTGACTAGAAATTTGTCAACACACTAATTGAATACTTCCTAAAAGAGACAGAGACATTGACTAATTTACACTGCCCATTATAGCCTTGCCAACAACAGATGCATGTTCACTGAGGATGCAATAAATACAATACATACAGAGATTATTGCTAATGTGAAGAGAGACAAACACATTCCAATATCATGTCCTAATTTCCTTATCTCTCCCCCCCCTTAGTTGCTACATCACTAGTATTGGTTGGTGTGTTTGGCATCATAGGATTATTGAGTGTGCTGGTCTATTGGCCATTGCCTACACCAAAGGCATTCAGTGAGAGAGACTAACAGAGTGACATATATGTACATGTATGTGTATTATTATCACAGTATTATTGGTTGTATGAATCAGTATTATTGGTTTTATTATACTCGGTATATATATATATACTGTTTTTGAAATCATTATGAAAGTAAAAATGAGATTTGTTATTATAATAAATCACTATAGTGTTCAACATTACCCATGCAAGCAGTGTGATGCAACACTATATAGGGACTTTCTACCTACTAATACGTTATGTAATGTCTTATCATCTTTGAGTGTATAGTATTTATATATAAAGAGAGAGAGGACTGGTGCATGATGGGATTCAGACAAGACTGTCATCGTTGCTGTCATTAGAAGCAAGCATTGATGAGGTTATAGACAGATCAGTTCCAGTAGACATGATAGAACTATTGCAGCGTACCAGATCAATGGACAAACGTCTCATTTTGCTGTCCATTGATGAAGTACTAACAAATGATGCATTCTCTTTGTTATCATCCTCCATTGCTTGTGAGCATTGTCTCTTAGAGGGTGAGGTTGGGTAGAGGTGAGCTGCTAGCTGTAGGGGAAGACCGCACGAGTTAGGAGTGTTGCTGGTACATTTCTGATGAACAACAAAACTGCAGTCTAAAGGAAGAGGGGAATAATTGATTGACTGTGTACAATTGTCTCATTGATGTTGCATATCTAAATACGTCCAAGGGAAAATTAAATTTAAAGGAGCATTAAAGTGCATGCACTGTCATGCACGGTGACTTTGATGAGGTGCATATGATGTACAATGTATAGACATGATTCATGTATCACATGACATCAGTTATGATTATGTAATAAGAACTACAACCAATCAACTACTGACACACAATCCATACACAAGTAACTGTACAAGTGTACATACATTGACTGCTGAGTGATGCTCATGTGGTTAAAGGAATGTAAACCATCAACCTTATTGCTTACAACCTCCTCTCTATTGTACATGTATATACTTACATGCACATTTGGCATATTTCTGTGTGTGTTTGATTGATCCTGAACAAGTGGAGCAGGAATGACTCTTATGGAATGCACCAGACTTAATCACCCACCTACATGTAATAATAACAATAATAATAATAATAATAATAATAATAATAATAAAATACATAGTGTACATGTATTTAGGTGACCTGTGTGGTATGTTATGTTCCAGTACTGCTGATGATGAGTCAGGGGCTGATCTCTTGATACCTGATTTACTGGGAGTAGGGGCGACACTGCTTGAACAAACTGCATGAAAGTTGTAAAATGAAACATAAAAGAGATAACAATGTATCATTATTACCTAGTGATGATGTTGCCCCTGGTGTCACTGACGGTTTATTATTACGCGTTGATCTAACAGACTAATATAGAAAATGAATAAATAAAAATATATAATTCAAAGCTGACTTGTCCTCCAGGTGTGGCTTGATCCACTAGTATACTACTAATACTTGGACTTCTGGACACTCTATTGTCACCTGAGATGTAAAATAAACTAATAACTAATGCACAGGGTCAGCAGTCTTAGCAATATTGCAAGGAGTACATGTACATGTGTCATTTTGTACTTTTAACATAATTATGTATTCTTTGGCTATAGACTACTCATGAATATTGAGCATAACCACAGTTAACATAACCTCATAACAGGAAAAGCATCCACGCTTTAATATGGCAGAAGAAGAAAACAAAGATGGCGGCTATGATTGTGATTTTCTAGAAGAGCCTCCTGATGACTTAATCTGTCCAATATGTCTCCTACCTCCTAGGAAACCTCATCTCATCTCATGCTGTGGTAGAAAGCTCTGTCATTTTTGTGTTAATAGAGTAAAACAAGCTGGAGACCCGTGTCCTTGTTGTAGAGAAAAGCAATATGTCATAGTTATAGATAAAATAGTGGAGAGGCAGGTATTAGACCTGAAGGTTTATTGTAAGAATAAAAGTAAAGGATGCCATTGGAACGGTGAGCTACGTGACCTTGAGAAACACACAGAATCATGTCATGTAACTAGTGCTGAGTTACTAGCTGAACAAAAAAAGATTATAGAGAAACAAGCTGAAGATATCAAGAGATTAGAAGAAAAAAACAAAAAAATGACCAAGGAAATGGAAAATCTTTCACTGACAAAGAAAGAAGGAGAGACAGCAATGAAGAGAAGTATTGCGACTCTTAATGTTGAGAACGAGAAACTGAAACAACAGCTAAGAGAAATAAAGCAGAGTTTACCTCAACCCACACCCCTGGCAAACTATCATCCAATGTTCCCTCGACCATCTCACCAATTCCTACCATTCCCTCCACCACATGCTACACCACCTGCAACCTACCAATTCACACCATTTCATCGGCCGCCAGTCCCGCCACCTGGTACACATAATGTAGCTCAACAATTTACACCATTCCCTCCACCACTTGCTGCTAATCCTTACGATAGCAACCAGGGAATATGTCCAAGATGCCGTAATGTAATACATCGTTATGCTAAATATTGTGGCAAGTGTGGAATCTATATCAATTAATGAACATCAAATTTTATGGAAAAAATGAAACGACAGTTACAAGATAATGAAGAAAAATCCATTGACTAGGCACCTACCACTCAATGGTCATGAATGACAGTTACAATTTATGAAATGGAATGAGGTCAAATTAATGCACAACACAAAAAATAAGCATACTAAAGGTGAAGATAGGACTCTATGAAAGAAACAGCAATGAAGATCGATAGTTTAAAATGTGGAGCAGGCTCAACAGTTGTATTGACTGATCATTAATGTCAAATATGTGCTAGCAAGTACATCACAGCATACAATGAGCAACATCTCAACGGCTCAACCACCACTATTCTGGTACTTTTTAATGTAGTAATACTAATACAGTATCACTGCATTCACTGGAGATACAATGTATCTGTGAGAACAATACAGTGCAAATTCTTACCTTTTTTGGAAGTTTTAAAAATTGTGAAATCTGATATTGCGACATGTCCATATGACACAACCCAGCCTATGAATAATTCACTTTTAAGTTTTTAATGAGAAACTTGCATGAGGTTCCCATAGCAACCTCCTCTCAGTCAACAATCCTACATGGCAGAAGAAGAAGGCAAAGATGGCGGCTATGATTGTGATCTTATAGAGGAGCCTCCTGATGACTTAATCTGTCCAATATGTCTCCTACCTCCTAGGAAACCTCATCTCATCTCATGCTGTGGTAGAAAGCTCTGTCATTCTTGTGTTGATCGAGTAAAACAAGCTGGACAACCATGTCCTTGTTGTAGAGAAGAGGAATACATCATAGTTAAAGATAAAATGGTGGAGAGGCAGGTATTAGACCTGAAGGTTTATTGTAAGAATAAAAGTAAAGGATGCCACTGGAGTGGTGAGCTACGTGACCTTGAGAAACATACTGAATCATGTTATGTAACTAGTGCTGAGTTACTAGCTGAGACACAAGCTGAAGAAATTAAAAAATTAAAAAAGGAGCTTGATGATGTGACCTCTCACCTCCAGCAGATACAAGTCTTGAGTGACAGGAAAGAGGATGAGCTGATTGCTGCTCAAAACACAATCAAGCAATTAAAAGAAGAGAATGAGACCTTGCAGGCAGAGAAAAATGAAGTTTTTGAGCATCAAAAAGAAGAAATAGAAACACTTAAGGAGGAGAATAGAAAGCAACAAGATAAAGTAGAAGGATTGTCTCGCCAAGAGACAGCAATGAAGAAGAGAAACGACAATCTTCATGTAGAGAATCAGCGACTCAAACGACAGCTAAAAGAAATGAAGCAAAGTCCACAATTCACTCCACCTAATGCTCCACCTCCTCCTCCTCCTCCTTTTGGTCCTGGCTATCCTCCACCACAAAGTATGCCATTATATGAACCATATCATCCACAGCGAGGTGCATTTCGTCCTCAGTATCGTCCACGAGGACCACCACCACATGACATGTATCGTCCACCACATGACATGCATCACCCTCAATATCATAAACACCGTCAGCAGTTTAATTGAGGTGGTGTCAATGGTGTCAAAGCCAAGTGAAGCTAACCATGCATTGGGCAAAGATAATAACTATATATCATGTAGTTTTAGTGTGTACTGTTTATGCATACAAAAGTGCTATTTTAAAAAAACAGTGGATGTACATGTACAATGTATATTGATCATTAGTGCATATACCTTTATTGTCTTTAGAGTTCTTTGCAATATCTTTTAATATCATCCATTCACTTCTCTCCTTCTCTGGATCACGTTTCTTACGACTTAACTTTAAACCCTAAAAATAAAAAGAAATAATTATACACACATACACTACAATGCAATATGGTACCTTCTTGGGGTTACTCCTCTTCTTAGCTGCACTAGGTGTGTTGTGTCTATAGTCGATGAGTTTAGTGAACTGAGCTAGTTGTATTTGCATTCTAGTTCTCTCCAGCTCCAGTGCCTCTTCAATGACTGCCTTATCTTGAAGAGCTTGTTCAGTTTCCTTTGAAGCTTCAGCAGCACGTGACTCCTGGGTCTTGAGCTGTTTAGAGAGTTTCATGTGAGCTGCCTGTAATTTACCATGCTCCTGACGCAAATGATATATCTGGAGAAATAAAGAACATAATTATGATTCTTAGTTTGTGTCTACTAGTTACATCATCGTATAGTTTATTGTTTAGATTCTGCTCCAGTTTCAAGGCCTCGGTCATCTCCTGACACTCTACAGTCTTCATACCTAACTCCTTCTCATACTCCAGTACCTACAATACACAAATGATACACAAAATAACTAATATAATCATGTATACAAGCAATAGAACTGAATGTAAAATACTTAATTTATATCCATACCTTAAAGTTATATTCATCAGTTAGTTGTTTTTGAATGAGAAGTTCCTCTTGAAGTGAAGAAATGTTGTCATCAGTGTTACTGCTGGTAGGTGTGGTTTTTGGCTCCTCCCCCTCAGCTTCTTCGTAGCATTTCAGTTCTTTAAGTATTGCATCATACTTATCTTGCAACTAAAAATAAATAAATAAAATTAAAGTTTAATTATAATTTACAGATTGTTTCAGAGTAGCTTCAAGATCAAGTGATTTCTCCATCTCCTGACACTGTACAGTCTTTAAACTTAGTTCCTTCTCACACTCAAGTACCTTTAGAATAATAATAAATAATAATAATAATAATAATAATACACAAATACATGTACAATAACAGCTTTTATTATTAATAATTAATTATTTATCATTTTTACCTTTGCACTGTACTGGTCTGTGAGCTGTTTCTGTGTCTCTAGCTCAACCTTCAGCTCCTCCAGTTCTCTACTGCTAGTGACAGACACTCTAGCACTGCTGCTGGCATTCTCCTGCTTGATCTGTAACTCTTTTAATTGTTTCAGTTCTTTATTAACAGCAGTGAATCTATCCTGCAACTGATAGAAAGGGAACAGTACATACAGGTATTAATAGTATCATTATTATTAATAGTACTTCAGCATATTCATTGTGAAGTGTCATTATTCTTTTCTTGGAGTCATCAGACAATCTCTGGAGTTTGTCCTGGAGGTGAGCTGTATCAATCTTACTCCTTTCCCTAGCGTGGGCCAGCCTTGACTTCAAATCAGACACTTTAGCAGTACAACAATCTAATTCCTAAATATAACAATAAATAAATATGAATAAATAAATAAAAATAGTTTTTTGAGTTTACAATTTGTTTTTTCTTGAGTTCTTCGTGTGCTCTCTGGCACCTCTTGACAGCTGAGACTCTTTCCTGCTCAAGTTGAACTAAAGCACTTTGAACCTGCTCACTCAACTCCCTATGAGACAATACAGTAGGAGTAGGATTAAAATGACCGTAACTTCAAAAATTGAAGTCGGAATCACCTCAAACTTGCTACACAGCATAAGGACATCAATATGTATCAAAAAATGTAATAAAAATTTGGGGTGATTTCGGAGCCATTTTTTGGAAAAAAACCATGGGCTATAGCCTTGGGTATTTTTCAGATTTTTGACGTTTTCTTAAAATGGCCGTAACTTGAAAAATTGAAGTCGGAATCACCTCAAACTTGCTACACAGCATAAGGACATCAATATGTATCAGAAATTGTAATAAAAATTTGGGGTGATTTCGGAGCCATTTTTTGGAAAAAAGCATGGGCTATAGCCTTGGGTATTTTTCAGATTTTTGACGTTTTCTTAAAATGACCGTAACTTCAAAAATTGAAGTCAGAATCACCTCAAACTTGCTACACAGCATAAGGGTATCAATATGTATCAGAAAATGTAATAAAAATTTGGGGTGATTTCGGAGCCATTTTTTGGAAAAAACCATGGGCTATAGTACAGGGTATTTTTCAGATTTTTGACGTTTTCTTAAAATGACCGTAACATCAAAAATTGAAGTGAGAATCACCTCAAACTTGCTACACAGCATAAGGGTATCAATATGTATCAGAAAATGTAATAAAAATTTGGGGTGATTTCGGAGCCATTTTTTGGAAAAAACCACGGGCTATAGTACAGGGTATTTTTCAGATTTTTGACGTTTTCTTAAAATGACCGTAACTTCAAAAATTGAAGTCAGAATCACCTCAAACTTGCTACACAGCATAAGGGTATCAATATGTATCAGAAAATGTAATAAAAATTTGGGGTGATTTCGGAGCCATTTTTTGGAAAAAACCACGGGCTATAGTACAGGGTATTTTTCAGATTTTTGACGTTTTCTTAAAATGACCGTAACTTCAAAAATTGAAGTCAGAATCACCTCAAACTTGCTACACAGCATAAGGGTATCAATATGTATCAGAAAATGTAATAAAAATTTGGGGTGATTTCGGAGCCATTTTTTGGAAAAAACCATGGGCTATAGCCTTGGGTATTTTTCAGATTTTTGACGTTTTCTTAAAATGGCCGTAACTTGAAAAATTGAAGTCGGAATCAACTCAAACTTGCTACACAGCATAAGGACATCAATATGTATCAGAAAATGTAATAAAAATTTGGGGTGATTTCGGAGCCATTTTTTGGAAAAAACCATGGGCTATAGTCTTGGGTACTTTTTAGATTCTTGGCATTTTCTTATATAATAAATAATAAAATATATA
>NW_003546689.1:0-52367 GCF_000090795.2 Amphimedon queenslandica | reverse complement strand
ATGTAATAAAAATTTGGGGTGATTTCGGAGTAATTTTTTGGAAAAATGCATGGGCTATAGTCTTGGGTACTTTTTAGATTCTTGGCGTTTTCTTATATAATAAATAATAAAATATATATTGTGCATTAAAACTATATTGTGTCATGTGCTTACTTGTTCTCTGTGTCTCTCATTTCTTTTGCTATTTTATTATTTTCTCTAACTTCAGCCAGCAGCTGCAGTGCTTTGGTATTGGACGTTCCTCTTTCTTTACGCTCTGACTCAAGCCTCCGATGCAAATCCTAAAAACAACAACAACAACAACAACAACAACAACAACAATAATAATAATAATAATAATAATAATAATAATAATAATAATAATAATAACAACAACAACAATAATAATAATAATAATAATAATAATAATAATAATAATAATAATAATAATAATAATAATAATAATAATAATAATAATAATGTAGTATTCCATTACCATCATTTGCTTCCTATATATGTCACTTTCCTGTCTTATACTTCTCTTCTCTTCATTGGCTGCTCTCAATTCTTCTCGACATTTCTTTAACACAGCATGAACATCATCAGGTTCATTAATACTAAAACATACAAACAAACAAACAAACAAACAAATAAATAAATTAATAAATAAATAGTATATACCCAATATTATGAGGTGCCTCTACTCCAGTGTGGTATGATGACCAGTTGGTGTAGCTGAACCCAATGAATGGCAGGTTCTCGGCCAGTGAAGGAACGGGAGCTTTTATAAGTCATGTTAGCATCAGCAGGATCATCCACTGGATCAAAAGAATCAAAATTAGATGTATCAGTAGGACCTTTAATAACTGGGACAAAGGGAGGGGTCACTGAAGAGAAAATTAATAAATAATAACAATAAAATAATGATCATTTCTTTCATATTTATAAAGGTCGTTACTTGATGCAATGTTGTTCCAGTCCACTTGTTTGAAGAATGGATGCTTCACGATGTCAGGATACTCCAGTCTCTTCTCTGGCTTCACTAAAAGGGACTCTATCAAACTACGAGCCTCTGGAGACAATTCCTCAGGGATCTGTAAACTAGTCTATTTTTAACAACAACAACAATAATAAAATAGATAATAATAATGATGATGATGATATTATTTATCACTTTAATTTAGCTTAAGTTAGGCATACCTGGTAACTCATGATGTTAGCATAGGTCTCAGCAGTGGTGCTTCCCTCAAAAGGAGTCACCTCGAAGAGTAGCTCGTACATTATGATACCGACTGACCACCAGTCACAGGAGACCCCGTACGTTAACTTCTTATCAAGACTGGTCAGTACTTCAGGGCTGATGTACTCCGGAGTACCCACAGGAAGAGTGTAATCAACCTATTGATAGTAATAATAATAATGATAATGATAATAATAATAAGTATATTTTAATTATTATACTTACCACTTTCCCATTTTCATCCAGTCTTGATGCTGATCCGAAATCAACTAACTTGATATGACCTGATCTTGTGATCAAGACGTTATCAGGTTTGACGTCACGATGAACAAACCCCAACTGGTGGAGATCATGAAGAGCACATACTACAATACAAGAAATAAAACAATCTCAATAATAATAATAATAATAATAATAATAATAATAATAATAATAATAATAATAATAATAATAATAATAATGATGATAAATAATTAAAGAATCTACTACTGACTGATCTCTGCTGTATAGAAGCAAGCTTCTCCTTCAGTCATCCCCATCTCTTTCCTCTCCATCACTGTAAACAGGTCACCTCCTGGGTGATAGTCCATCACTAGATACAAACACTTCTCATCCTATGAAGATACACGTACAGTAATATACAGTAATATACAGTAATATACAGGAATATACAGGAATATACAGTAATATACAGTAATATACAGTAATATACAGTAATATATACGTGTACATGTACATCAAGAGGATGAAGGGTGTACAGTGTACATACCTGGAAGGCATAATGGAGTTTGGTGAGCCACTGGCTGTTACCAAGGGCCATGATGTCCCTCTCCTCAATAAAGAAGGTAGCCTACGATCAAATGCAACCATTGCAAAAGTCATCATCATTATTATTATTATTATTATTGTTATTATTATTATTATCATCATCATTTATAATCGTAGTTGTTGTACTTACATCAGCTTGTTGCAGTATGTGGGTCTTTTTCATTATCTTCATAGCATAAATCTGACTAGTGGTCTTCTCTTGAACAACACGCACCTATACATTTAAATGTACATGTAAATAAATAAATAATCACCATTACAATACAGTATATGAACATGTATATCAAAGTGAGTGTAGAGGTACTCTTAATTGAGATGTTATTTATCACAACACCCTATTATATTCATAAGTTTCAAATTCAAAACTATCTCCCAAATGAAAATCACAAAGAAACACATACAGATACACAGATACATTACTAATAAAGGCACATGTACATGTAGTCTGGTTCCATAAAGATGGTTTAATGGTATACCTCCCCAAAGTGTCCTTGTCCAATTATTCCTTTCGTAATGAAATCAGTTTCTTTTAGCCTGAGTTTATCAAAGTCTTCCATAACTGGTTTATCTATAAAGAGAAAGTAAAAGAGGAAAAGGTGATACAAAAAATACAGTTTAATGATAAACATGATTACAAGTACATGCACTACATGTTAATACATAAGAGTAGTATGGTTTAATAATTGACCCCAAACACTATTTAATGGTTTTTTGAATGTTGCATGGTTTCTTAATACAGCCTAATGCTGCAGGGACAGTAGCAGGTGTTTCATGTACAGCCCATCTTTAAACAAGAAAATGGCATTTGAACAACTCCAGATGGAACTGAAAGCAATGATCAATGATATCTATATCATCTGTGATACATGCACTTAACAAAGAAATGGCAAATTAATTCTGTATATTTGCAAAGGTATCTTATATAAGATATATAATTAATGATTACATTTCTTCAGAAACCGGGATACATATTTGTCCTTGGAGAGGGAGGCAGAGCTGCTGCACTCCTTATAAACGGACTCCAGCGAGTCCAAGAGACAGTCATAGCCTAAACGAACCAGCCTCTGGTCTGAGAGCCTTCCCCCTCCCTCCTCTAGTAGGGTGAGGGCCGCTGACTTCAACTGGAGGAATCTCTCGTGTATTATTGTTTCTTCTTCAGAAAGAGTAGCCATTTTGAGAGTTCCCGCTTTTTGAAAACAATTTTAATAACTGGTTTTAATAACTAGTCAATTACTCAGCACCACCCACAATGAAATTAATGAGAAGAAATTTGAATTGTACGTATAATTAGAGAAAGGACGTGGGCCAGTTGGAAATTGGAATCTGCTCTTGCTTGCCTCAGTCTCTTAGTGTCTCTGTACTCTCTTATAGAAAAGCATCATGGTGCGTTCATACTAGTTTTGTAAAACCATTTGTCTCTAGAATGAGGGGCCTACTATTAATAATGTGTGGATGTACATGTACATGTTTCAATATTAATTAAAGGGTGTAACTCAAGTTTTCAATATGTACATCTATACTATGATTTAGGACGTGTTTTTAATGATCCGTCGTAAGAAGCAGACGATACTATTGGACGCCACAGAGGAGACCACCGTCACTCAGTTAAAGAAGACGCTCGAGGCGATACTAAAGAGACCACCCGATGAGATTCAGTTGTATAAAATGGACACCAACGAGGCCCTGGATGACACCCGTACGCTGGGGGACTGTGGGTACAAGTCTTCCAACTCAAAGGCTCAGGATCCGTCACAAATTGGACTAAGATTGAAAATAGGTATAACACACAACTAATGCTAAGAGCTTGATGTTAGTTAGGACGTTGATGAGTACAGGGTTTTTAGGAGAAATCCTGTGGTTAAGGCTAGATTTTAATTAGTATGTTTATTAAATTTGCAGGAGGTCATTTTGCTTTGACACCTCTTGTTTGCCTTTAGCAGTCTGCATTAGCACCTCTGGCCTGCCTCTGACATTGTCCCCTTTACCTTATAAGGAAGATCAGTATTATAAGCTCTTTTATTAATATATGCATCATCACTTTAACTTTTAAATCTTTCACTATTGCTATCCAATAATTATCCACTCTTGATGCACACTAATTAACTGTAGAGACCGTTAATGTTCCTCTTGTAATCTCTCCTCCTCCTTTAGATGGAGAGTATGAGAATTTTGACATTACCCCTTACTCCACACCACCAGATTTACCTGATGTAATGCGTACCCCTGACGTCAGTGGAGGCGGTCAAATGTCCTCAGTAGCAGCTGGAGGAAAAGAATAGAAAACAAAGAGATAACTATTCTAGTGTTATTATTATTACTTCTTTTTGTGTTTTGTTATTATTATATTAATTAATCTAAAGTTGACGTGTCAATACTTACCCTTTCAATTTTTTGTTTTTTTGTAATGCAAAAGTTTCATTCACTGTATCTGTCCTTAAGCTACTTTAGTCTGTTCTTGTTGTAATTGATATTTTAACATAATTCGTGTGTTAATAAAACCTCTAGTTTATTATTATATTAACTATTTGACAAATTAACTCAATTTCTGTCACTACATAGACGTGCTTTAAATAGATTCTTGCAAATTAAAAATGTATAAATTACAAAAGTTCTGCAGTTGTAGTCTCAAAATGTTGCAAAATACCAGTTTGCTTTCTTTAATATAAGCTCTTTGTCTTTATTCCTTTTTATTTTTCTCTTTTTTCCTCAAGAGTGCAGCAATAGAATAAATCAATAAGAAGAAGTTAATGCTGTTAATGACAAGGCAAACCAAACAGACTTTATTAATGACAAAAAACAACAAGTACATCAAGTATAGGGACACAGCACTGACTCCAGTGTTAAGCAGTGCAGATAATGACAGCAATCCTTTGCTCTCTAGTATGTACAAACCTGCATCAATTAGAAGTAATACAGACTAGGGTATAAGTAATACAGACTAGGGTATAGGTATATTGTACTATAGTGTGTGGGTGTACCAAAGTCACCTCCACTAGTTTATATAGTGGAGACCACAGGAGAGGAGGGCAGTTATAGATACTGGTAGTCAGACAACAGTCCCTTCACACACCCACACACTATAGTATAAACCAGATAAAGCTGTTTCGTGTTACTGAATTAATACACTTCGAAGTTAGTTGATTAGAAGCCTTGGCACCACCTCAACTTCTAATCAAATAACATCATTGTGTATATATATCCAGTAACCCTCAACATCTGTGACTTATCTATAACGTACCAATGATGAACTGAAGGGGATAGAATAGGACTCCATAGTAAGAGTTAGGTTGATTTAAGAAATGATCTTTGTTGAGAATCAGTTCAACTATTCCAAAACCATAACTGTATCTATGCATAATTATAATAAACTAATACTTTATGTTAATGCAAATGAAAATGTGATTACAATAATTGTATCAAAACACTAATACATTTTCATTTTCGATACATATGCACACTTTTCCCCGTTAACATTATGTCTTGAACAAAACTTACTCTGAAGTCAATACTGCTGTACAGGATATCCTCTCATTAATGTCACACAGAGGAGAATAAGAATCATCTTCCAACTTTGCGTGTTCTATTACCACAGAATATACTGATACTAAGAATCCCAATCCACTCAAAAAACTGTACACTGACAAAGCCGCCATTTTGTTTTCTCAGTAAACTTTAAAATCCAAACTTTAAAATTCCGTATTCTTAAAACACGTGCAGCAAACACACGAAGTAATAAATAAAACGAGAGAAAGAGAAAAATTAAGAAATGAATTGTGTCAATTAAATGTTACAGGATTAATATGAAACACAAGAAAAAAACAACAAAAATAATAATAACTGCCACCAGAGAGAGAATCCATCCATTAAATATCTCCAATTGATGCCCCTCTCTTGTGTGATAAAAGATGTACTACATCAGTAGAGCCACGAAGTGATGACGTCCGCTTCAATTCTCCTCCTCCTCCTTTGGTAGATGATTGCTTATCAAACACGCCCAGTAGTTCACGTACCCCCTTGCTTCCCTCCCCTCCTTCTCTTTCTTGAGGTACAGCTCCTTCATCACTGATAGCATTAACAGCTCCGCCTCCTGTTGGTGGGTTATTAGCCTCAGGGCTTGATAGTGCTGAGCGTTTCTGTCCGAGCATTGAAGCAGCTTTTGTTGCTCTTTGGTATCTAGTATTAGGAGAATCACAAGTAGATATATCAGCTCCACCCACAACCTCCTTAGCCAACACTTCTGTAGTGTTTGATGACTCGTTGACTATCGGTTGTTCTGTTTGTATCGGAGAGGGCGTGGTTTCATGTACGTCCGATACATGTACATGTACGTCTCTTGATTGACATGAAGGTAAGGATTCTTCGGAGGAGGCGCGACTTAGATTGCTCCGCTTACCAGCACTAGATGGTCTGTTATTCATTTTCTCAATTTCTTTAATTCGATTGGTCACGCTTGTAATAAGTGTCGGGTTAATCTGCTCCTTTCCCTCACCCTTGTCTCCGCCCACCTCCATATCAGCCCCGCCCACCTCCTCCTCCCCAACCTCATTTAACTTTTCTTGTGATGTCAAACTTCGTTTCGAAGGGCTCAACTGGTTGCTAGGATACGATCTCTCGGAAGCGGACGATGGTCGAAGGGACGAGGGTAAACTGGTTGCCCTAGCAACTCGGCTGTGAACAGAATCATTAGGAGAGAGGGTAGAGGCAGCCAACACGTCAGAGGAGTTATGGCTAGTCTCTGTCTTTCTCATTGATTTAATGGTTGACGTGTAGCGCTGGAAAGTCATTCCATCTTCATCAGGAGGAGTGAAAGGAGGAGAAGAGAATGGTGATTCACTTTCAGAGGAAGACGGATCATTGATACCAAGGTCCCTCTCGTCCTCAATATGGTGAGTATCAAGGGACTCTAAGTAATTCATCATTCCCTCGGCTTTCTCTGGAGGGAGGGACTGATGGACTCGGGACTCAAGTACCAGGGGGATTTGTAGCGGACTCGTCTTAGTTGAGTTTAAAGGAGGGTGGGTTCCAGCTGAGACTGGACGCATTTGAGGAGGTTCGTCTTCAACCTCGTTATGTTCATGGGCGTCCTGAGGTGTCTCCTGTCCTCTCTCCCCATCTGCTAATTGTATTTCAAGCTCCTCCTCGTTAACGAAGAGTCTCTGTCTGATGTTAGGATCTGAGCTTGAGCGAGATTGAAATGTAATGCGACTTGGAGCCTGAGTACCAAAGAGATCATTGTATCTGTAGAATAAAAATAATGATAAAATATTTAATAACAATGTACATGTACATGTAGTTAGTATAAGAGCTTGTTTTTGAATATGAATATCATTACACGTTAATTGTAAGTGCGACCCACGATAGCCTTTACTAAAAGTATCCTTTATAAGGACAGCACTGCCTGGCACAATTTGTGAGAAGCTGGAGTTTTGGACTTGGTAATATCCAGGCAATTTTTGAAAGGGTAAAGTTGAGTGTATCAATACTGTGTACTCTCAATGAATGCCCTGACACTATTAATAAATAATTAAATGCAACATACAAATGTACATGTACTGCACGTTCAGTTCTCATTCTCTCAATTACATGTACATGTACAGCACCTGGCTTTCAAAATTCCTTCGTAAGCTTTGAGTTGTGACATGAACCCGTGATTGGGTTTAATGCAAGACCTTTGGGACCTGACAAAGGAGAGAGCATCTTCCAGTGACATCCGATACTCCTTCATAGTGTAAGCTATGACCTGTAGAGGGAGGGAGGGAGGGAGAGAGCAAAATGATCATTGAAACAGTACAAGTTTATGTAAAAGATATAAAGGACTCACAGTAGCTGCTGATCTACTGATGCCCATCTTACAGTGAACTAACAGCTTAGACTTTCTTTCTCTATAAAATACATGTAAATAAATAAAAGTATCATTATCATTGTTGTTGTTGTTGTTGTTGTTGTTGTTGTGCTTACTTGACTTCTTTGATAAACTTGTAAGTGTCATCCCAATGCTTCAGTAACTCACTCTCAGGGAGATCATACACTCTATACCATAAAGAAACTAATACATGAACATATGTACATGTATAGGCACATGGTACATCAGTAAATATACTGTACATGGAACAAGATACCTTTGATAGATTGCTCTTGCACACACTGATGCATACTTCACACATAATTATTCGTATCACATTACATGAGGATTACCATGTACATGCACACGACCATATAGAAGTACATGTACATGTACTGTACAAGCAATTGATGTGTAGCTTAAAATATCTGCATATTTTCTCACACTCTCTCCCTCTCTCTCTCTCCCCCACACTCCCTCCTTTACCTTATTGTTTTGTATTTGAATGACTCTGGATAAAAGTTGTCAATCTCTTTTGTCATATTCAAAATGTACTCCACACTACAATATAGAAATAATACATGTATCTTAAAAATCCAAACTTGATTGGAATCAGTTCAAAACTTCTACACAACATAAGTACATGTACATGTATCAGAAAATGCAATAAAAATGGAGAATTCTCTACTTTTGAATCCTCTTACCCCATCTCCTTCAGTTCAAGTAAATTAGATGCATTCCACTCAGTACCCTAATAAATCAATAAATAAATAAACAAATAATTAATTAAAATAATCAAATCTCACAAGATAAAGGTATTCATGTATTTTAGAGGGTTCCTCCAGTTGCCCGACAATGTACAACATTTGCTGGTCGAGGAACCCGCGGTACTCCTTCAGGTTCATCATCATCTCATTCTCCAGCTGCTGCCTGATCTGACGGCTTGAGGCTGTGTCAAGATCCAAGTGTAACATAACCTTAGGAGAGAAAGAGAGGGGGAGAGAGGGAGGGAGGGAGGGAGAGGGGGAGAGAGAGGGGGAGGGAGGTGTTAAGAAGGAGTGTTGTTTTTATTAACGTACATCTCGGAGTTTTTGTATTAATGTATCTTTGAAAGCTCTTTTCTCTGCATCTCTGAAAATATAAATGATAATAATAACAACAACAACAACAATAATAATAATAATGTATAATAAATACATGTACAATGTACATGCTTACAGTTGTGTCCAGTCAGCAAGACCTTTAACGTCATAGTATATTGGGGAATCTGGACGGAATGATAATAAAGAGCCTTGAAGTCTCCTAAAAGAGAGAGGGATTGAAATACATGTACGTGTACATATACTTACCATTCGTTTAAAGCTATTCCATCGTCAGTGAGTTGTGCCTGGTAAAAAGTCATCCAAGTGTGTGAGAGTCCTCCATCATAGTAATTATAAGACCTGGCCTGCTCTGTAGCCTTGAACAGGAACTGGAGTGCAGTCCTAGAGGAGAAGAGAGCAGCTGGTCATTAATACAGGAATTGTAACGGATGATGGAGCAGGAGAGGAACTTGATATGGGAAGTATTGATTGGAACAGGAAGGAAGGGTATGTACATATACATGTACATATACGCTGTACATTATAAGTGTACATTATATTGTATAAATACATGCACCTGTAGTTCTGTTGCTCTCTCCCTCTCTCTCCATTCATCACTATGTGACACTTGGCAATCAACCAAAACTAATCAAAGCTTCACCTTTAAACTTTCCCAATACATCACATATACATGTACACACACACATGTAGATGTAACATTAATAGTACAATAAACAGACCTTACTAACGGGAATTACCAAGTTCATGTACATGTACAGTATGTGAGGTTTGGCAATATTCCAATACAAACAACCCACAGTACAGTACATGATTAGCAGCTGTACAGTGTACAGTGTCTTACCACATGCTTTGGACGGAGAGTGGCTTTAACATGTGGTGCTTGTCCTGACAATGGACACTGAAACCGCTAGAAAGAGGAGGAGACATGTCACATGAGACTCACATGACTCTTTTCCTTACCCATCACCATCCAGTTTAATCTCAGTGTTCCTCCATAGGGGCAGGACCAGACAAATCTTGATACTACATTTTAAAAAATACATGAATTACAGCTGCACATATAAGTTTGTACGTACATGTACACGTACATGTACATATACAAGTTAGAATCAGCACAAGGTTATCAAATATGTAATAAAATTGAGAGTGATTTCAAAGCCATTTTTTGGAAAAACCATGAGCTATAGTCTTTGCTTTTCTCCAAAAGTTGCTTAAACAAACATAAGAGAACAATCATAATACCAGTAGAATGTCTTAGCTGATTCCAACCACTAGTTATTAATGGTTATTAATGATTATTAATGGTTATTAATTGTTATTAATAGTTATTAATGGTTATTAATGGTTATTAATGGTTATTAATGGTTATTTATTCTTACACGTCTGCAGATTGTTCAGTTCCTAGTACAATGGTTTCCTCAGTATCCTGCACTCCCTGGGTCGATATGACAACCATGTACCTAGTTACTGGTCTCACAGTACACCTTTCTAATTCAACTCCCTGTAGAGAGAGAGGAGAGAGGGAGAAAGAAAGAGAGAGGGAGAGGGAGAGAGAAAGAGAGAGAGAGGGAGAGGGAGAGAGAAAGAGAGAGAGAGAGGGAGAGGGAGAGAGAGAGAGGGAGAGGGAGAGAGGGAGAGGGAGAGAGAGAGAGAGGGAGAGGGAGAAAGAAAGAGGGGTATGTGATACTCAATAGTTAAGGACTGTTTTCATTGCAGCTGCTATTATGACCATTTTCAGGTGTCAGAATTGATTTCCAAGTGACATTATTTAACACAATTATCAGTAATTACCACAACAGCTTTAAACTTGTAACCAGAAATCAATGTTCAAAGACATCACAAGAGCAGCTCTACATGTGTACATGTACGTAGTCACACAAAGGAAAAGGTGCACACAACAATCAAACAATAACAACAACAATCAATAAACAATAAAAATAGATATGTACATGTACATGTACATGTACAGCTGTGTTCTTACCAATCGAATTGCATCTTGTGGTCGCATTAGTTTATTGAGTTTTCTCAAATGATTCATGATACGAAGTGATCCTGAGAGAGAGAGGGAGAGAGAGGGAGAGAGAGAGAGAGGGAGAGAGAAGGTGAGGGGGAGAGAGATATAAACAAAGAGAAGCTTCAAAGATGATATTAATCAAAATCACAACACAAACATTTTATTCATAGAAAAGCAGCCACAAAATATAAAACACAAACACATAACATGAACACATGTTTACATGAGAACAAAGGCATCTATATCTACATGCATAGAGTCAACAAATCAAAATTATGATGGGTAAGCAATCAAAATTATGACGGGCAGACACTCATAATTTTTAGCCAATGCAGCTGGGTGGGTTTCATTCATCTCATTCAATCATTAACATAACACGGAAACACTTCTCTTTATTGAAAGGAGCTCAATGTGACTAATGTATCAGTACAAGTGATTATTGTGTTATTATTATAATTATCTACAGTTACTATTGTGCCATACTGCACATCTGTATAAGGAAAGGGAGAGAGAGGGAGGGAAAGAGAAGGGGCCACCATGTTGTACTATAAATCACTAAGAAGGCAGATACTATTACAAAGAAGGCATGTATATACATGTTCACATATGTAGGAGTGGAAGTGGTTCACACACACACACGTACATGTACATGTACGTGTAGATATACAGTACATGGACTGTGTGCTGTAGATGGTTGCATTCTCCATCCATCAATTCTCCATAATAACTATACACTACATGTAGTGTTTTGATGCTAACAAATTTGTTATCATAACATGAGGAAAAGAGAGAGAGGGAGAGAGAGGGAGAGAGAGGGAGAGAAGCAACAAAAGAAAGAAAGGATGACTCAGAAGATAAGGCTATTGAAAGAAATACAATCCTATTATACTTAGGCTACTGTATGATAATGATCACCGTTATTATTATTACTATTATTATTTATTAAAGGGCATATAACATCATCTGTGATGTCATGGTTGCCATGGTGAGGAATTGGTTCCTAATAAACTCGAGAGACTTGAAAGGAATAGAGCAACAAATGATGACCTTTAACTTTAAAAACAAAATGATTATAATAAATAAATGTACATAAACCTTAATTCTGCCTCTCTCTCTCCCTCTCCCTCTCTCTCTCTCTCTCTCTCTCTCTCTCTCTCTCTCTCTCTCTCTCTCTCTCCCTCTCCCTCTCTCTCTCTCCTACTAAATTTCATTCTAATTGTGTTCTATTCCATTAGGTACATATGTACCCCGTACACTAACAGGAGGAAAGAGGAGGAGGAGGAGGAGGAATGTGTGTACAGACACACGATCAATTATTATTTATTATCCAGTAACAGTATTATGATAATAATCAGCACTGACTGACTGACTCTGTGTGTCTTATTAATAGCTAATATTGACTGGCTGGTGGTTGTTTCACACTTCATTTAGTACAACACTAATCATCCACAACAACTCAACGGACCTCATCCATTAAATACTGTATCCACTAATCGATGGAATATGATTTGTGTGAGCATGTACATGTACATGTACTGTACTGTACATTATCATACAGTACATGTGATTCAAACTGATATCAATTGATCTTATAAACTAATATGCCAGTTGATTCAAACTGATATACCAGAGACCCAAAACCAGCTGTTAAACATCATATTAATACAAGTACGATACGTATCACTTACCAGTAATAATAAACTGTCCTACATGTAGGTGCATGTACATGTATTTACAAACAATACCTTTGTGTTTTCCAACGCTGGCTCCTGGTCTTGGCGTGAGACATATTGCGCAACCTTCTCTGCAGACGAATCCTTCATAACTGGAGAGAGATCCTTGATCTTCACTTTCCTGTTTAAAAAATAAAAATATATCTTTTAAATACAACAATAACAATGATAATAATAAATAAATAAACTACATATATTGTACACGCAAGCTTGGCTCAAATTCATCCTCCCTTCCTCTGGCTAGAAGAGAATTTACCTCCAAACAGTATTAATACAAGTAGAGGCACATGTATCATTATATGTATTGATTAATACATTATTTTACTCCTGTTTGGCAAAACCACAATATCCTGACTAAGTAAACTTGATAAATACTACAATTCAGGAATTCAAGGCTCATTCTAATGCGTGGCCTCTTTGCAAGTAAGAGAAGGAGCTACAAGAGCTGGTAGAAGTGGCCTTACGCTGATGGATTCTTGTGGAGAAGGAGAGCTTCGCTCGAGCGTTTGTAGCGACATCAGTGTTCCAGTGATCGGGGAGATAATAAGAGCCTCTGCTCCTCTTTTTAAAGCCTCCTTGCACTAACGAGAAAAAGAGAGAAGGAGAGGGAGAGCGAAGAGTGTTGGTGGCTTTATAAAAGCACAGCAACTTTCTAATTAATGCTCAAGCCACACCTACTTACTCTAACTAATGCCCACTTCCTGTTTGGGTGGAGCAACACCGCCTCGTTTAGTAGGCGTGGTGGCCCCACCTACTTTTATTGATTCTGACACCACCTCTTTTTATTGATGTGCTTTTGATGTCTTTTTACTTGACTGCCCTTTCACTGCAGAAAATCTGTTTACAAGCGAACAAGACACAACAAGCCATTACATTCCTTCTTGTATAGTGTAGTGACTGGCTGTAGATTTTTATTAATGGTTTGTTATTCTAGCTACATCGGTTCTTGTGTTAAATACTCCCTCCTCTCTCTTCCTCTCCCATGCTAGGCGTCTCCTTCAGGCTCGCCAATTCATCAGAGACAAAGCTCTGGCACTTCATTTGAGCCACACACTCCAACAAGGAGGATCAGCACTAAAGATCAATGTCTGTTGCATATTAATATCAATAGTCTATTAAATTAGCAAATTTAGCATTTAAAACTTGAGACCATAATATACTCCCTCCACTTTCCTTTGCAGGAGGTGTTAATTTTTGCAACATTTAATTGCAAAGGGAGGCTCAACCCCAATGGCAGTGCTATCTGCTTTGCATTGCAGTAGGCAGAAGTTTTACTGTTTGTTTATTGTTTGCCGATTTTGAGTTAATGTTGTTGTATTTTTGGATATTATTTGATGTTTATTTTAGAATTATGATTGTGAGTATTGTGTCTTATCTAAATTAGGATAGAAAGCTATATACAAATATTATGCAATTAGTAGCAATTAAAACTGTTTGCGTAGTTATCCTTGATCAGAGAGCACAAACGATACAGTTTCAGGTTTGAAAGAGGCAGCAGAGAGAATTAAAGTCTTTAAAATATTTTAGTTCCTCATTCTCATAATTTACAGTCTCTTTTGTAAAGAAATCAACCTCCTCTATAATTAATGAACATGTAAATATCTCAAATTCTTTCTATTCTATAGGTATAATATGTTATTCTTGTCAGTGCCCAGTGGATGTAGAAGTTTTGGAGGCAATGGGTAGAATGTGGCACCTGGAGTGTTTCAGGTATAGTTGCATGATTCTAAAAATAGTAACAGTCTAATTATAGACTGCAATAGGTGCTTTGCTAACATTTTTGTTGATTTTTATATTCTTTAGGTGCACAGTCTGTCATGTGACCCTCCCTGAGTGTTACTATGAGGAAGATGGTCTTTCATATTGCAAGGATGACTTCTTTAAGAGACTCTCACACAAATGCCACCAGTGCTCTGACTATATAACAGGACCAACAATGGTGAGCACATGTTGCCATATCAGAAAGAAGCACCAAAGTTATACTCTACTGGACTCCTCTATGCATTCCTTATAAACTTTACATTTGCAAACTTTTGCATGTATTCCGTGTAATCATTATTTTGCAGTTAGAATGTGTTAATTGCATGTCATGTACCTTTATTTGCATTTAAAGCTGCACTCCACTAGCTGTTCCTTCTTGCTGATAGGCTGTGGGTTTCTCTAGAATGTATCATCCTGAATGCTTTCATTGCACAGTCTGTGAGACTACACTTGGAGAGAAGGACATATACTGTCTACTGAACACAAAAGACATACTCTGGTACATAGCTCCCATCATACCATACAAACCTATTATACAGGAATGTCTTCTTCTTTACTGTAGTAATGACTGCAGTATTTCTGATTCATGCATTAATGGAATGATATCTCCAGTCAAGACTAACTCTGGAAGGACGGTCTACGTATCAATACAACAGATCAAAGTTACTCTTCAAAGGAGAGTCCGATTTAGACTGGATGGTCTCCCTCCTGCAGAAGGAGAGAAGAAGAGGCTCTCCATTAAAGACTTCACTCCTCCTCAGTTACCAAATCCAAACCAGAAGACCAGTTATAAGAAAAAAGTCCTCAAAATTGAAAAGTTAGTTTCTATAGCAACATTGTGCATTCGTAAAGAAGAAGACGTGATTACTGATATACATTGTATCTTTGATTTGGTTTTATTTTAATATTTTTAGGCTTCCTCGGAGTCTGATAGGAACTCCGTTGAAATCAGGTGATATTATAATGGAAATTAATGAAATACCAATCATCAATCAGAATCAGGAAGAAGTAATAATAATAATAATAATAATTATTATTATTATTATTGTTTTTGTCTTAATAGATCAATAATTTAATGGAGGTCTATGATGACTGTCTCTATCTGATGATAGAGAGAAACTCAAACCAGTCACATGACAAAGGCTCGTCTAATCATTTGGTATCTCAAAACTCAACTTCCTCTGAACTTGATGTTACATCAGAAATACATGTAATTTATGATAAAATTAATTATTATTGTTAATTTTTATACAGTCTGTTTCTTCTCCTGCTCATCATAAGCCTCCATTAGGAGAAGCAGCTGACAGTAATACACTGCATGTTAACGGATCATTACCAGCTGTACCTGAGAACAGTCAGAGCTCTCAAACTAGTAAGGAATTGTCTTTTTGCCTGAAATATATGTACATGTAGATTCATGAGTTACATATGTCTACTCTCTAATCTCTCTCTCTCTTTATTGAGGTACAGGTAGTTATAAACCAAAGCTAAGACCTTCGCTTAGTTCTTCAGGATTATCTAATCCTGATTATGATCTAGAGTAGGTTCATTTATCGTTTATTATTTTATTTTTATGTACTTTTTTCTCTCTCTCTTTCAGTCTTACTAAATCTCTCAATGTTCCTAGTAACCCTGTACCAGTGTCTCATGGTACAGCTGCTATTCCAGTCCCAAGGCTTGTCCGATCACGAAGAGCCCAATCAGTTCCTGTCATTGATGGTAGGGCCGGCTACACCAGCTGCTTCAGACTTCATGACCTCATTATCGGAGAGGTCCTGGGTCATGGTTTTTATGGTAACGTCATTAAAGTGACTCATCGATACACAGAGCAAGTGATGGTGATGAAAGAGATGAGGAATTGCACTGAAGAAGCAAAGAAAACTTTTAGGAAAGAGGTCAGTTGTTTTTAAAGTGGCCATAACTTGAAAAATTGAAGTCGGAATCAACTCAAACTTGCTACACAGCATAAGGGCATTAATATGTATCAGAAGATGTAATAAAAATTTGGGGTGATTTCAGAGCCATTTTTTGGAAAAAACCATGGACTATAGCCTTGGGTATTTTTCAGATTTTTGACATTTTCTTAAAATGGCCGTAACTTGAAAAATTGAAGTCGGAATCAACTCAAACTTGCTACACAGCATAAGGACATCAATATGTATCAGAAAATATAATAAAAATTTGAGGTGATTTCGGAGCCTTTTTTCCGATAAAACCATGGACTATAGCCTTGGGTATTTTTCAGAATTTTGGCATTTTCTTTAAATGGCCGTAACTTGAAAAATTGAAGTCGGAATCTCCTCAAACTTTCTACACAGCATAAGGACATCAATATGTATCAGAAAATGTAATAAAAATTTGGGGCCATTTCAGAGCCATTTTTTGGAAAAAACCATGGGCTATAGTACAGGGTATTTTTCAGATTTTTGACGTTTTCTTTAAATGGCCGTAACTTGAAAAATTGAAGTCGGAATCACCTCAAACTTTCTACACAGCATAAGGACATCAATGTGTATCAGAAAATGTAATAAAAATTTGGGGTGATTTTGGAGCCATTTTTTGGAAAAAACCATGGGCTATAGCCTTGGGTATTTTTCAGATTTTTGACTTTTTTTAAAAATGGCCGTAACTTAAAAAATTGAAGTCAGAATCACCTCAAACTTTCTACACAGCATAAGGGCATCAATATGTATCAGAAAATGTAATAAAAATTTGGAGTGATTTCGGAGCCATTTTTTGGAAAAAACCATGGGCTATAGTACAGGGTATTTTTCAGATTTTTGACGTTTTCTTTAAATGGCCGTAACTTGAAAAATTGAAGTCGGAATCACCTCAAACTTTCTACACAGCATAAGGACATCAATGTGTATCAGAAAATGTAATAAAAATTAGGGGTGATTTTGGAGCCATTTTTTGGAAAAAACCATGGGCTATAGCCTTGGGTATTTTTCAGATTTTTGACTTTTTTAAAAAATGGCCGTAACTTAAAAAATTGAAGTCAGAATCACCTCAAACTTTCTACACAGCATAAGGGCATCAATATGTATCAGAAAATGTAATAAAAATTTGGAGTGATTTCAGAGCCATTTTTTGGAAAAAACCATGGACTATAGCCTTAGGTATTTTTCAGATTTTTGACGTTTTCTTAAAATGGCTGTAACTTGAAAAATTGAAGTCGGAATCTCCTGAAACTTTCTACACAGCATAAGGACATCAATATGTGTCAGAGAATGTAATAAAAATTTGTGTTGATTTCGGAGCCATTTTTTGAAAAAACCATGGCCTTGGGTATTTTTCAGATTTTTGGCATTTTCTTAAAATAGTCGTAACTTGAAAACTTTAATTTAGAATCATCTCAAACTTGCTACACAACATAAGTACATCAATATGTATCAGAAAATGTAATAAAAATTGGGGGTGATTTTTCAGCCATTTTTTGAAAAAAAACCATGGCCTTGGGTATTTTTTAAGTTATAAACTTTATATATTGTAACATATATTTTGAACCAATCAGCTGCTTCTTAAATTTTTGCTGGTTGCATTCTTCCCATAGGTAGCTGTGTTAAAGAGATTGCACCATCCAAACTTGTTGAAATTCATAGGAATTTTGTATCAAGAAGATAAACTTCTCACATTAATTACTGGTATATACAAATTATTATTATTATTATTATTGTTGTTGTTGTTATTATTATTATTATTATCATTATTATTATTATTATTATTAATTTATTTATTTGTTAGAATTTATTGGTGGTGGTACATTAAGAAAAAGAATAAAGAAAAAGGTACTTTTAATTTGTGTGTCTTTAGTTTGAAACTTGAATCTTATTAGGATGTTCCATTTCCATGGAAACTGAGGATTCAAATTGCTCTTGACATATCAGCTGGAATGGTAATCATACCTTCATCATCATCATCATCATGATTATAATAATAATAATAATTTTTTAACCATAACAATATTATTACGTATTGACAAAAATACAAATGTAGGATAGGTTAGAGATACAGATAGGGGAGAAAAATAATGACAATATATAGTACCAGTAATAATAAGAAAGAAAGAAAGAAAGGAGAGAGGGAGAGAAAGAGAGAGAGAGGGGGGGAAGAGTGTGGGAAGTGAACAATAAGAACAAAGTAATAAGTTGAGAACAATTATTATTATTATTATTATTATTATCATTATTATTATTATTATTAATATTGTTATTATTATTATTATTATTATTATTATTATTATTATTATTATCATTATTATTATTATTATTATTAATACTGCAGGAGTATTTACATAACAAAGGTATCATTCATCGTGATCTCACATCAAAGAACTGCCTACTGAGAGAGGTACAAGTATAATATTACTATTATTAATATTAGTTTATGCTCCTCCTCTTCCTCCTCCCCTTAAGAACTCAAGAGCTGTAGTAGCTGATTTCGGGCTAGCTCGAGTATTTTATCCGCTTGATTTCTCAAACGATAAATCAAAGAAAAGGTAACAATGACTGCGTGAATTTTGTACACTGCTCAGCTTCTTGTCGGCAAACTTTTAAAGTTGCTTTGAAACCTGGTCAGAGTCCCTGTACTATAGGACACGGTTTTATGCCAAATTTTGCCAGAGTTGAAAAAGAAAAAACTCAATTTTTATTATTTCTTCTGATACATTTCCACTGTACTGATACATCTCTCCCCACAGGAACAATAGATCTAGGATGACTGTTGTTGGCTCTCCTTACTGGATGGCACCAGAAATGCTAAAAGGTAATAATAATAATCATCATTAATTAATTAATATTTAATTGTTTTTATTTCCATCAGGTCAAGACTATGATGAAACTGTGGACATATTTTCATTTGGAATAGTTCTTTGCGAAGTAATGTTGTTACTATTAATAGATTTCTATTATTCTTTTGTTGCTATTAATAGATTATTAGTCGTGTAAAATCTGACCCAGACGAGCTGCCAAGACTAAATGTAACAATTAAAATTATTTTAGTTTTATTGTATTTTTTCTCTCTTATTTGGGTCTTTAGTCGTTCGGTCTTGACGAGTTAAAGTTCCGAGAGATGAGAGGAGATTGTCCTTTGCTGTTTTATAACTTAGCAGTTCAATGTACTTCTCTCAACCCTGAGGAAAGGTATTGATGAGATCCTAGCAAGGTTTTACCATTTGTTTAGTGAAGGGTCCTTAGAGTTTTTTCTAAATTAAAGTGATGCCTTAATTAATGACTTCATTTTAAAATTATTAAACTAAAGAACTTAAATTAGTAGAGCCGAACTCCCTATAACAAGCTTACATTGCCTGATTTTTGTGTTACTCTCTCTCTATCACAATAGGCCATTGTTCTTGGATATTAGAAAAGGACTCTCACATTACATTAACTTAATAGAATCAAACTCTCCTTTACCAGACAATTTGTATGATTTGCTGGATGATCACAATCAACATGAACTTGACACAGTTTAAACTAGCAATCAACGACAGCTATTATTATTATTATTAATTTATTATCATTATTATTATTATTATTATTATTATTATTATTATTATTATTATTATTATTATTATTGTATAAATATTGCACTGTCATTAATATGTATCAAGTATGCATTTTATTACATTTTATGTTTGTTTTTATTTTCATATTTAAAAGAGGTCATTTGTAATACCAGCCACTTCATTGCTGTGGGATTGTGTGTGAATCATTTTTATGACCAGCCAGCAACTCTAGTACAGGATTACGAGTGCCCTTATCTTGATCAGTAGTACTAAAGTCATACCAGATTATCCCAATGTATCCATTATAAGAAGATCCATAGGCTAATGTTGTTAGCTGTTTTGATGGACTTAAGGCTGAGCTTACAACTGGATAATCTGTATAAAGAGTTGCCATACATTGAGTCTCCTTCACATTCCATATCTTAATGCTGTTATCTTTTGAAGTTGATATACAGCCTATCACATCAAAAGATTCACTCGGTATGAAGTGAATTCCTGATATAGTTCCAGTGTGTCCTCCAAGACAGCACAGCTCATCCATACTGGGTAGTTTCCAAATTTTAATAATTCCATTCTCATACCCTCCAGTCACTGCATCAAAACACCTAACTCTGGAGACTGTCAGTGTTGATAAGTGACCTCTGTGAGGTGTTTTGTTGTACAGTATGGTAGCTGTTCTAAAGTCCTTTACTATAATGCAACCATCTTCATTTGCTGATGTCATGTATTTTTGCTGATAAAACGAGACACTCACAATACCAGAAGAATGCTCTTTAAAATGCCTCAACTTTTTTCCATGAATGAAATTCCAAACGAAAACATTGCCATCCTTATCTCCGGATAAAACCAAATCTTCTGCAACAGTTACATCAATGGATGTCACTGCAGCTCCATGACCTTGGAACTCTCTTTCTATGGACTGAGTTGCTGTATTCCAGAGGAGCACAGCACCTTCTTCATATCCAACAAGAAGATGTATAGAATCAGACAGAGGCCGTACAAACACTGGTCTGTTATTATTGTAGTCTAATGAAGCTTGTGGCTGAGTTAGCTCATCTGACTGCCATACATTAACAATTGGAGGCTCCTCTGATGCTGAGAATATGTAGGAGCCACATGGAGAATGGACTAAAGACTTCACTGCATTATTGAGACTTATGCTGCTAGTGTCATTATCTAATGGATTCTCCAACTGCCAGACTTCTATTGATCCAAAACAAGTACCAATCACAGCGAGAGATCCATTATTAGCAAAACTTATTGTTTCATGGACTGGATTAGTAAGTAACTCTTCCTTTGCAAAGCTAGGTAAAACCAGAAATAATAATAATAATAATAATTAAACAATACTATAGACTATTAACCTTGTCTGCTGTTTATTAGGTCCAGAACTGATCATTCTCTTCCCTTCAAGTTTTGTGGTATTTGGGACTGAGCCTTCATCAGTACCAGTGATAGGATCAATAATTCTTAGCATCCCACCAGTTGAGAGGATCACACCAACACAACAACTGTATACATGCATGTGAATGGAAAGAAATACTAACAGTGTTGCTATAATACTGTAGGTTTGCAAGCAATTATATATAGCTGCACAAAAGTCTGCTAAGAGCAGAAATTGCAGATAAAATAATAAGATTCACAAAAGCTTTAAACTATACTAATTATTTTCACCACATACTTGTTTTCATTGTCTTCCACCAGTGCTATGCAATATACTGGCTCTCCTATTGAAGAGAATTTCCTTAGAACTTGTCCAGAAACAATGTCCATTACAATGACCCCAGCTCTCTTAAGTCCAATGTAGAGTGAAGCATCATCAGTAGCCAGTGCAAGAGAAAGGACTGGATCAACAAGAGACTTCTTCTTATTGGAATGAAGGAGAGTGAAGAGCAGCTCACCTTTGCATCTGAAATTAATTAAATAAATTGAATTGTGCCTGCTTGTAAAATTGCATTAAAACTGAGGTGTACACAAAAATTTTATAGATTTATTATGATGTCCTCTTGATATTAGCTAGACTTACTGGCTTGACTGGTCTGTGTTCCAAACTTTGACATTTCCATCGAGTGATCCCGAGATGACTTTATCTCCTTTAAATGTGATTGATACTGATGAGACTGAGTCACTGTGTCCAGCCATAGTGTGCAGGCAATCAGCAGTAGAGACTAGCCATAATCTAGTGAAATTAACAACACAAATACACAATTATTTCATTTGCATGTTCTTTCTATATGCTTACCTTATTGTTCTGTCCTTGCTTCCAGATGCTACAAACTCTCCATTTCCACTAACACAAACACAAAGGACATCACTACAATGGCCATCATAAGTTTTAATGACTCCCGAGCCTCGAGGGTCCCAGCTCCGCAATGTACAGTCAGTTGATCCAGAGATAATCACAAGATTATTCTTCAAAGAGAGGGTCGTTGAAATGGATGTGACTGCTCCTTGATGGCCTCTCATTTTGATGAGTAGTGAACCACCTGAAGTGTGTGGGTATGGATGTATTGGAGTTATTGGGGACGATTCAAGACTTGCAAGTATTTGCTGAAATAAAGGCCTACACAAATAGACATACACATGTACTTATGTTGTGTAGAAAGTTTGAACTCATTCTGATCAAGTTTGAATTATTTAAGTTACTCAAAAGTCGGGCCAAAGTTCCTGTACTATAGTTTTGGCATAATTTTCTTAATACATATGAAGTATGTGTATGCATGCATAAGTTTACAATATTTTTCAGTGGCTTACCATTGTGATTCTCCATTAGATAAGTAAGGCAGTAATCTTCCAATAATCTCAGCTGGGAGCTGCTTAGGATTCCATTTCAAAGCATCCATTGAAAGATGAAGGCTTTCTTGAACTAATCTTAATTGAATCATGTCCAAAGACTCTCTACAGCAGGGGCCACTATGAGTAGCAGGCATGAGACTCCATGGCTTACTTGTGTAGTGGTACATGTGGCATGAGATATCTCATTGCTATCAGCAGCTCATCATTCATTGACATCATGTTGTACATGCTCCAGAGATTATAATCAGATAGCAATTCATAAAGATCTGATAATCTATAGAAATAGCAATAATAATAATAATAAATGAATAATTTTGCTGTTTTAGCAGTTCACCTTTCTCCATTGAGAAGGGCATAAGGTAATTCAACAAGTCTACGAGTGTTATATAGTTTATGAGCAATAGTCAATGGCTGAGTACTGATGATCCTTCCTTTAAATGGAACTAGTGAAAGCTCTTGTGGAGTATTTGGTGGAGATCCAGTAACACTGTTCTCAGCTGTACCTATGTGAAATAATAATAATTGATAAAATTACCCCAATGAATCAAAACTACTACATGAACACAATGAAAGTTGATTTAAATACATGCATGTTACTTACTTGAAGTTTCATTATTATCTGTGGATTGCAGTTTACCAGAAAAGTAATCAGCAATAATTCCACTCATAAGCACTCTCCTCTCAGTATCAGGAGGGCAGTACTTCTCAGCAGCAAATTCTTTCATTGCCCTATTCCTCCATTGAAGAGCTAAAGGTCCTCCATCTACTACTCTAAACTCCAGTAGGTTTTGAAGAAGATCCTGCAGTAGCTGAGACCAGTGCATCATTGGTATGTCATCCATTATGAAGGACAAAGTTGAACTCCTTGATTTATTCTCTATTTCAGTCATTACCTGATGTTATGCAGACATTAAAATACTGCAGTACATGCATATATAATGGTAATAGCTATACCTCTTGATCTTGTGACAATATATCTAGCAGTTCATTCTCAGACAGTCCATATTTAGAAGCAGTGATATATTCGAGTGTATGTCTTGTAAATATTTCTCCATTTTTGCTCTGTATTTTCTCAATCTCAGCCATCAAGGCACCTAAAAGTTGTTGACAATATAAATCAGTATACACACTATACCTTTATAGGTTGCTAATTTTGACATTAGTTCTTGAACTGTCACTACATCAGTAAATGATGTTATGCTACTGAGGTGACTAGCAATGAGATTCAGCCAATCTAAGCTTGGAGAAAGGGCAAGTATATCAGATAATAGCAGGTCTTGTTCTGTTGTGAGGCTGCGATTCCTTTGAGCAAGGAGATGATACAGGAATTCTTTGCAATCTGGAGTACTTAAAGGTCTAATCTTTTATCATAGAAATATATACATAATTGTATACATTGATGAAAGAATAGGCTTACTTCAATAAAGGATCCATCTTTGTTTTTTAATAGACTTTTAATAATAGGATAGACCCTGTATTTCACTTCACTGGATACTGACAGAATCATCTTGACATTCTCAGGTAACTCGAGAGGTAACCACGAGAGACCCAAGCCTCCGTCAGTTGCTGAAAGCTGATCCACTCCGTCAATAAATATAAACAGTTGCTTTTCGCTGGATGGTAATTGCAGAAGTTTTGAAAAATGATCGACAAGTTTATGAAAATCACAAGGAATAGCTTCATCGCATGCATACACTAGAGATATCTGTAGAAGTAAAGAAGTTACAAATCATAAGAAAAGAAATTAGTTTAATGTACATACTTGTTCACAGATGCTGGTCAGTAGTCTTTTAATGCTGCTAGAAGATGGAGTGAGCCCAATGAATCGAGAAATGCAAATGAATCTCTTGTTAAGTTTTTGTGTCATTTTTTGGATGGAATCAGCAATAAGTGTGCTCTTACCACTACCAGTCTTTCCATGAAGAATGAGAGGAGAAGAAGATGAAGATTCAAAATATGAAAGTATTTGATCTGTAATATCCTTTCTTTCCTGAATAAGTATTCAAAAATATAATAATAGTTTGAAATATACTTTAATTCCTTTGAGAAGCTTCCTACAATGCTCATTAGCTCTAAGGACATCTTGACACACAGTGCAGCTCATTTCAATGCCAACTTCTTGAGCAGTTTCACTTAGTCTTTGCATAATGACCTCCTTCACTTTACTACATACATAACTAATGTATTGTGCATGTTCAGGAACCTCTGTGTCAATCCCAGCATTCTTCTGCCACTTTAAAGATGGGAACTCAAATACAGCAGTTGGATCAAGCCTTTATAAAAAGGAAAAAAGGTTACAGTAAAAAAATCATTTTGTATTTGGCAAAATAGCTCAAAATTTAACCGAAATGGCTCATAACATGTAAGGAAAATTTGGGAGCCAGTTTGCATGAAGAGATGAAATATAAATAGGAGCTAGCCTTCATCAGAATGCAATGAGTTCTTTTTGTTTCCTTACCCAATGTATCTAGCTGATAGTCTTGCTTCCTTTAGATAATTCAATGCTTTGATTGATTCAGAGTTAAACTCAAGTCCTCTCTTTCCCTCAGCGATATCACAGTATTGAATTAGCGCAGTATCAGTGTTAGCTCGCTGATCATAAATATCAGCAATGACACGTTTAAACCAGAAACAAGTCTTGCGATGATCTCTCTTATTATTTAATATACCACAGGTTATCTCATCTTCACAAGCTATTAATAAAATACAGTTACAGTATACTCTATTTTCCTTCTGTATGTACCTGATGAAATGTAGACCTGCACTTTGCTGGGATCTTTACCAAGTGCAACTCTAGCCCCTTTACTGATCCCTTTTGAAATGATACTGTGAGTCTTACTCCAAACTGGCAATGAACTGAGATGAAAAAGAAAATTAAATAATGATGATGATAATAATAATAATAATAATAATAATAATAATAATTGCAGACTGACTCTGAGAATAGCTTATTCTGCTGCAGTACATGCACAGCTGGTATTCCATTGCTATCTTTCTTGTAGTACTCGTTCAAGGTTTTCTTTGTGGCAGGTTCTTCAAGGTTTGAGCACATGAGCTCAAAGTGATGCGATGGAATGAAGGCCTGGAGAGCTTTATGTCCGTACTTTTGACCTAACAGAGTCTGAAAAAAAAGAGAAAAATGTGTAGCATATTCTTATGTTTAAATTCACGATAACTTACTACAAAAGCTAGTCCTGAAGATATCTCAATTGAAAGCTGTATCTCTCTTAATGCTGTCGAATAGAAGTCATTTTGTTCAAGAACAAACGGCAGAGTTTCTTCTTCAATATCACTCAGGTCTAAACCATAATGCATGTCAACAATGGAGACTGATAGACCCAGAGATTGACCATATCTTTTAACGTGTGGAATCACAGAATTCCACAATGCTTTTCTCTCATTTAGGCAATCTATAAAACAGCTTGCATTAGATCTACAGTATATAGTTATGGTTTACCAGTAGCATTCGATTGCAAGTAGATTCGCACTACAGTACTGGAAGGTGCATAGCCAATAGTGAGACCTCCTGACAAAACTTCAAGCAATTTCTGTTCACCTATAAGTTATGAAGATATGAAGGGTGGGGCTGAACCCTCTTGCATGCATGCATTGGGATAGTATTGTAGAGTAGACAGGAGATCTTAACACAGTAGATAATTACTTTTCTTGTACCTGGGCCTCTGTGAGCTTTTCTAGAGCTAGTACAAACGAAAGACCGAGAAAGGGGGCGAGACATCTTTGCTCCAGCACCTAATACCGTAATAAACCAACTTGGCCAAACTCTCCACCCCTTTTTGGATTGACATTAATAAACCCTTCTTGCAATGGAAGTGTAAGTGGTGGATTGTGTTTGTATTATTTTTCTTTTTTGTAGGATAAATGATAAGGTAGCTATGCTATCAAATTATGAAGTAAGCCAATGCTAGTAGATCTACTTCAAAAATATATAATTCTATCATTTTTATAAAGAGCAGTTTCAATATAAAATTAATAATGTACAAAATTAATAACGTTGATCTGGATATCTCTATCATAATGTGTGCAGGTGTACAAATTTTTACATGCCAACAAAGATCAAGCAAATCGCTGTCAAGATTTGGCAACCATAAGCTACGAGGTATCACACACACAGTCTTTAATGAATAAATCATTTTATTCATTTTCTGTTCGTTACAATAGACTAAAAAATATTTATCATCCACGCCATGCATATATCAGGTAAGTTGAAAAGCAACTTATTGATTGTTATTGTGTCTATATAATAGTCTCCAGATTGCATTAGCAAGTTTTTAGAGTCACTCAGTAAATACAAATTAACAAAGTAAGTGCACTTTACTGTGCATTTCTTAAATCCTGCTTTTGTGTTCTATTTTCCTATTTTTAGAGCTGAGAAGCTTCAGTTGGTAAATTTAAGACCAACCCAGCCTGTGGAGCTGCAGCTAGTCATAGAGGAGATTGAGGAACGATTCAGTGAAGAAGAAATCAGTGACATCATTGACTTAGTAACAGAACATTTACCAATTTCTGAAAGCAGTGAAGAAACTGGTGATAATAATGAATCATAAATAATTATCTATTAGTTGATCATAGTAGTGCATTATTGGAAGTAAATTTTTGCAGAATATTAAATAATCATCTCATAATTAATGTGCTAAAAGTGAGCTATTGTTTAAAATGGACTTACAAGCCAAGTGTAGTGCATGTATATGATCATGAGTTGCCTACAAAACATTCTCAACTACAATTCCATTCACTGGCAGAGTGACAAAGAGTATTTGTGAGTCTCGATTGAACTGAGCAACGGTTTCGTTTGATTCGACAGTAAATGGAAGATCAACGTGCAAGTGATAAAGGTTAGGTCTGACTGTTATTTCAATCCTGTCAACTCCAACATCAAGTGAAATAGCTTTAGATGTAGACTACAAGAAAAAGAAGAGATCAAGGGAAGATTTGAGTATACAAATAATATATATTGCCTTAATTAGATGGTGCTTCATTTTGGTAATTCTTAATTTGTAATACGTCTCTCTCTCTCTCTCCTACCACTTTTGGCAGTTTTATTTCCATCACAAGATATTCAGGGATATCACCATCAAGAGGTTCCCTTATTATAGTGTACTCTGGCTCAGGGGCGGTCGAAACTGCAGCTGTGCTAAATATATAAAAAAAATATTTTAAAAGTGATCCTCCAGGTGCTACCTTTTATTTTTGGAGTTTCCTTTGCCTTCTTCTTCCCTACAAAATAAAATCAATTATTTAATTAATTAATTAATTAATGACATAACTCACTCCATTTCAATGATAAATGGTTTGGGAGCTTTCCTTACATTTTGCTCTGGAAGATTGCCAAGAAATTTACGATTTTTCATAATTTTACATTCTACAAATAACACAAAAATAAATTAAAAAGATGCTGAAAATAACCTCTGCATAGTCTGAGGCTGTACTTCTCTTCCAATCCCTCCAGTACAATTGTTAATAGAAAATCCTTCATTATTGGCCTGGACTAAAATAAGAAGGAAAATCTTACAAAATTTTACAAGTTTAAAAAAATTGTCAAAAGTGGGTGTGTCAATAAAAACTCAATAGTGGGCGTGGTCTCACTTGAATTGTATCATAGAAGCTACTGCCCACGATAACGTCATAGACAGTACAATCATGATTACCTACAGAGAGATTATTAATATACCGTTGTCATTATGATGTCATTATTATTGTCCTAATGCTGTGTAGAAAGTTTTTCAAGTTACAGCCATTTTAAGAAAACGTCAAAAATCTGAAAAATACCCAAGGCTATAGCCCATGGTTTTTTTCAAAAAATGGCTCCAAAATCGCCCCAAATTTTTATTATATTTTTTGATACATATTGATGTCCTTATGCTGTGTAGAAAGTTTGAGCTGATCCTGACTTTAATTTTTCAAGTTACGGCCATTTTAAGAAAATGCCAAAATTCTGAAAAATACCCTGTACTATAGCCCATGGTTTTTTCCATAAAATGGCTCTGAAATCACTCCAAATTTTTATTACATTTTCTGATGTCCTTATGCTATTTTCTTACTATTGTCTTTCTCAATGTGAGGTTCCCCCAGACTAAGAGGTACTCTGTAATGAGTAGCGTCTCCAGATTGTAATATTGATTGCAGCTGTTCATCTGTTATATCCTTTGGAGAAGGAACCTAATAATAATAATAATAATAATAATAATAATAATAATAATAATAATAATAATAATAATAATAATAATAATAGTAATCATTACGTTTTCTGATTTGCATATGTTAATGAACACTTTCTCATCTTTTTCAGTCTTAGTCTTGACACAAAATCCTAAAAATTAATAAGTGAAAATATTTAAATGGTGGGCGGAGCTCCTCTTTGCTCAAGGTGTGAATTGGCACCTCAGCAGCTGTTACCAGTAAGCTCCACCCAATCAATACTTTAATTTTAATAGGTAGTGTCTTACCTGGTTCTGGAGTGACCTGCTTGGGTGATAAATCAGTTTTATCTTTTTCAAAAGTGTCTGGTTGCTATAAAACAAGCAAAAATTGAAATAAAAACAGGTAAATAAATACTTGAAGTAACAAGTTCCTTTTCAAAGCCTCAGGCAGCTCTCCTTCTTCCTTGGCGTCCAGTGATAATAAAGAATCATTACCTTTCTTGCCCGCCATTATTAATGGGCGGGTCACGTTTGAAATAAGCCCCGCCCACCTAGCGGGGCCCCCAAGGTCAAGATGGCTGCAGTTAAAGAAGTCTTAAAATCAGTCCTCGTTTCTGCTCCAGGGAAGGTCATATTACACGGGGAGCATGCTGTAGTCTATGGAAAGGTTGTACAATCCTTTGCTTGTCTGAAACATCTCCAATTATTTCTTAACAGACAGCAATAGCAACTAGTGTTGATCTACGTTGCTACCTCTTGCTGTCTCCCAGGGCCACTGGAGACGTCAAACTGATCCTTCCGGACATGCAACTGACCCAAACATGGCCAATTAGTGAGCTCAAGAAATTACTCAGCCAGAGAATTGAAGGTACAGGTGAGTATTGATTAAAGTTTTTGCAATTTTACATGTGAAATTGCAAAAACTTAAATCAATGCATTTTGTCTGTTTCCTTATGTAGATGATGATAACTTGCAAATCTTGAAAAGGTTTTGCAATGTTGGTGAGAATCCTTCAATGAAGAGTCTTGCCTGCCTTGTATTACTCTATTTGCTAACTAAAATCCTACACCACAAGATGGCCACCCTTACAGGGATTGATATACTAATTTATTCTCAATTACCTTTTGGTGCTGGCCTCGGGTCATCAGCTGCCTACTCCGTTTGTATTGCAGCTGGACTTTTAACTTGCTGCGGAGCCATTACTGTTAATAAAAAAGAAGCTAACAGTGATATAAAAAGTCATAATTTACCTGAAATGATGTTAGAATATATCAGAGAGAGAGGAGAAGGAGTGTTACTTACTGATGCTGTAAGCTCCTGGGGTGAGTATGCCAAGGAAGACTTGGAGTTGATAAACAAGTTGAGCTATGAGGCAGAGACTCTTGTCCATGGGACACCATCAGGGATTGATAACTCTATCAGTGTATTTGGTAAGAGAGACAGAGAGAGTTTACTATTATTTATTTATTAGGAGGTGCAATTAAATTCAAGAATGGGGCATTTAAACAAATAGACAAGTATGACAATAATAATTTTATTATTATTATTATTATTATTATTATTATTATTATTATTATTATTATTATTATTAGAATGCCTTCACTAACAATATTACTTGTTTACACTAAAGTACTTCGGAATACCAAGAAGATGGTCGCCAGAGTAAGAGACCTTCATGACAAAGTATGGCCATAATTTCATTTCATGCAATCAAATTTCAACAATATTACTTTAACATTTTTACTTTTTCTATTTTCGTATGCACCATTTCTTTCTCAACACAGTATCCATCAGTGATATCTCCTTTGTTAACTTCAATTGAAGAGATAGTACTTAAATCAGAGACTGTGCTAGCAAAACTGGCATCATTGAGCGAAGGAGAACCTAACAATGAATTATACTCCACATTACAAGTGAGTGTCCTATTTATAATTCTACAACATGCCTTTCTCTCTCCTTCTTTCTCTTGCAGGATTTATTTACAATTAATCACCATTTACTCAACTCAATCGGCGTTGGTCATGCATCATTGGATAAAGTACATCACATGACCTCTGAGATTGGTCTAGCTTCAAAGCTGACAGGCGCTGGAGGAGGAGGGTGCGCCATTGCTCTTATACCACCTGGTAAAAATATAATATTTTAAAAGTATCTGCTACAAAAATCCATTATTTAATTGCATCTGGTAATTTTAGTTGAGATTTAACACAATGACACAGTTAAAAGTGGACTACTTAAATTTAGTTTTTTTAAAAGTAATATTGTAATAATTATTTACCTTTGAAGGGTTTTCTAGTTCTCATCTGTCAGAGGTCAAAGGTCGTTTGGAAGAGTCCGGATTCGAATCCTGGGAAACCAGTATTGGTGGGAATGGAGTCAGAGCTCACTGGATTCATTAAAATCTTAATTTATTTTATTCTTATTTATTTTTAATAATATGCGTGGGTGTTAACATAAAGGTCAAGGGTGTGGCTCATCATGGCTGGTTACATGCTGCAGCTACTCTTTACCTCTTCATTGGTCCTCCTTTCTTCAGTAACAGTTTATGGTAGCAAACCAAAGAATGTCCTCTTCATGCCAGTTGATGACTTGAGGCCTCAAATGTTAGAAGCCTACGATCAGGGCTACATACACACACCAAACTTGGACAGGCTGGCTAAGGAGAGTCTAGTGTTCCAGAGAGCCTATTGCCAGCATGCTGTCTGCATTCCATCAAGAAACAGCTTCATGACTGGTAAAAGACCTGATACAACCGGTGTCTGGATAGGACTGGGTAACTCTAGCTTCAGGGTGACTGGCCCGGACTGGATATCACTACCAGAGCACTTCAAGAATAATGGATTCACCACTCTTGGAGGAGGGAAGACATACCATCCAGGGAGCCCTCCTGACTGGGATGAGCCTAAATCCTGGTCTCAAGATCAGCCATACTTTGCTTTTAAAGGCAGCAACTGTCCTAAGCCAAACAAGATGATGTTGGGTAGTCCTGAAGGCGACGTTTCCAAAATAGACACTTGGTGTTTTTTGGATGAGAAGGATTATCCTGATAGTTATCACTACGATTGGAAGCTTGCTAACCACACAATGGCTACACTCCAGTATGTTAAAGATAAAGGAGATCCGTGGTTCGTAGCTGCAGGTTTTAGACGCCCTCACGTCCCTTGGATGATGCCAAAACGTTACTGGGACATGTACAGTACTTCTGACATCCCGACAGTACTTCATAGAGAAAGACCACGTGGCTCACCTGACATTGCGTTCCATAATCAAGGTGTGTTCCTCAATTCCAATGGCACCAAATATCTACCAATGCCAACACCGTTTCCATTTGAAATACAGCAAGAGGTCCGTCATGCTTATTATGCATCAGTCTCCTGGGTCGACTCACAAATTGGGCGAGTACTAAATGCTCTTGATGACATGTCACTGACTGATGATACATTGGTTGTATTATTTGGTGACCATGGGTACCAATTAGGTGAACATGACTCCTGGCACAAACAGACAAACTGGGAGCTAGCAGCAAGAGTTCCACTGATCATTAGAGCACCATGGAAGCCAACAAGTGCAGGCAAAAGAAGTTATGCATTGGTGGAGCTGGTTGACCTTTATAAAACAATATCAGAGCTGGTTGGTGCTCTATTACCTGGAGATGATATTGAGGGAACTAGTTTTGCTGCATTGTTTGATTCGCCTGATCTTAACGCTCAAGAAGCGGCCAAACTCTTAAACAAGACAGCTGCAGCTTATTCACAGTATCCACGCTGTCCTAATAACATGACGTATCTTTGGGACGACAACAGCTGCAATAAAGGTGACAAAACTATTTACATGGGATACTCTGTACGTGTGCCTAATTGGAGGTACACTGCATGGATGGAATGGGAAGATGGTAAGGGGAAATGGGACAAGAAGCCGTACGCTATTGAGTTATATGATCATCATCAAGATGACGCGCCTAATGGTGGGACTGAGAATGACTTCAATCAATGTGAGATAGAGAATGTTGCAGAGAGTAATTCAGATATTGCGAAAAACCTTCAACAACAGCTGAAGGATTTCTTTGACAAATAAAAGACATACAAAGCTGTGCTGCAATTACATGCCATAAAGCTAATTGTATCTTTTAATTTAAAAAAAGATTTAAATTTGTTTAATTTTTGTCTTTTTCGATGTACAGCATTTGCAGGATCTTTTCAAGATCATCACAATAGCCACTAGCCCAACCAATAGTACAATGTGCACATCAACATTGTAGTATTGTATCCAGTTCCATTTATACTTGATGGGCCCTGGTATTAGATGATCATAGCCATAAGTCCCATAAAATTCAACTAGTTCTGCTGCTCTCTTTATACCTCCTCCTCTCTTCATTAGAACACTCATCTTCTCTGCTCTCTTGTGGTATCCATCATTATCTATTCTCCTAATGGAGTCCCTTAGACCTCTAGACGTCACTTCATGACGTAGCAGCTGCAAACCAACTCCAGCATCACTTACTCTCACCGCCCAATCAAACTGATCTCCCATTCCTGGTATCACAATAATTGGAATACCAAAATAAAGTGATTCGTGAATCCCGTTTGATCCTCCATGGAGTATGGCCATTGATATTGAGCTATGCTGTAGTAAAGTTAGTTGTGGTATCCATGAAGAAGTATAATACCTGCTGCTGTCAATGCTTAAGATGATATCTTTATTGATATCACCCACTGACCATATCACATGGTAATCAGTATCACTGATTCCATTAATGATCTCTTGTGCCATTTTATCAGACAGTGACAATTGTGACCCCATGCTGATATAAATAACACTTTTATTATTCTTATTCCTCAGCCAGTCATTGAGATCAACAGGCAGTAAATGTTGATTGAGTAGTGCCTGTGACAGGACAGGCCCAACATACGTTGTTAATGGTGATATTGTACGGGGGTACTCAAGACCTAACACTGTCGTTATGATGTATGGTACCTCCCATCCCAACTCCACTGGGTACTTAAATGTTTCTTTACACGAAAACTTATCAAACGAGGTCCTGAATGAATTCGCAAGAGCAAAGAAACGATTAATGAAGAACATTATGACAATAAATCCTCTTTCTTTGAAGCCTAAGTTATCAGAGTAAGCTGATTCATAAGATGGAAAGGGCCAAGGTGGAGACTCATTAGAGAAATAAGTCATAGAAGTCATGACAACAGTAACATTCCTACTCTTAGCAATACAAGGGATCCTGTGAGTTAGATAATGTTCAGTGACTATGATGTCCCATTGCTGTAGATTGATGTTCATGAAATACTTTGCAATCTCATCTATACCTGACAATGGTCTTGATTGATCCAGTAACCTTAGCTCTTCAATAATGGCTAATGGATTCTTGCTAAAGAAACCTTGTAAAGAAGCTCTTTTAGATATGATATTATTCCATTCGGCTTGAGTTACTGCTTGCTTACCAGCTGATAAATATCTCATCCCCCTCTCTGTTGACTTGTGTCTCAGGTTCACCCAATTATCCAATGAAGAGAATGTGACATTGTGTCCTCTTACAACTAGCTCCTCTCCTATAGCTAGTAGACAGTTAGCATGGCCAGGAAATGGAGCTGAGACTAGTAACACATCAAGAGAACTGACAGGACACATACAATAAGCTAGCAAAGCCTGCAACAACAGGTAGGCCTTCATCTTGCCCTTCATTATATCACTTAGTCTGAATAGTCTCTAACCACAGCCACCTGTGTGTTTTGAGAGACCAGGGCTAAAGCCTAAAGAATGCAATAAAGATGGTTGGCTGTCTTTTGTTGCTACTATTTGCTTGTTTGTGCAGCAGTTCATCACTTGATGTGTTGCTAGTCTCAGCTCCATTTCCTGGTCATGCTAACCGTCTACTAGCAATAGGAGAGGAGCTAGTTGTAAGAGGACATAATGTCACATTCTCTTCATTGGATAATTGGGTGAACCTGAGACACAAGTCAACAGAGAGGGGAATAAGATATTTATCAGCTGGTAAGCAAACAGTAACCCAAGCCGAATGGAATAATATCATATCTAAAAGAGCTTCTTTACAAGGTTTCTTTAGCAAGAATCCATTAGCCATTATTGAAGAGCTAAGGTTACTGGATCAATCAAGACCATTGTCAGGTATAGATGAGATTGCAAAGTATTTCATGAACATCAATTTAAAGCAATGGGACATCATAGTCACTGAACATTATCTCTTACACAGGATCCCTTGTATTGCTAAGAGTAGGGATGTTACTGTTGTCATCACTTCTATGACTTATTTCTCTAATGAGTCTCCACCCTGGCCCTTTCCTGTATACCAATCGGGTTACTCTGATAATCTAAGTTTCAAAGAAAGAGCAGTAATTGGCTTGAGTACAATTGGATGGAGGTGTCTGTCTGCTTTTTCATTGCATTGGGTACTCATACAATCTCCAGTTACCGAGTCTTTGTGTAAAGAAACATTCAAGTACCCAGTGGAGTTAGGATGGGAGGTACCATACATCATAATGACAGTGTTGGGCCTTGAGTACCCCCGTACAATATCACCATTAACAACGTATGTTGGGCCTGTCCTGTCACAGGCACTACTCAATCAACATTCCCTGCCTGTTGATCTCAATGACTGGCTGAGGAATAAGAATAATAAAAGTGTTATTTATATCAGCATGGGGTCACAATTGTCACTGTCTGATAAAATAGCACAAGAGATCGTTAATGGAATCAGTGATACTGATTACCATGTGATATGGTCAGTGGGTGATATCAATAAAGATATCATCTTAAACATTGACAGCAGCAGATATTATACTTCTTCATGGATACCACAAGTAACTTTACTACAGCATAGCTCAATATCAATGGCTATACTCCATGGAGGATCAAACGGGATTCATGAATCACTTTATTTTGGTATTCCAATTATTGTGATACCAGGAATGGGAGATCAGTTTGATTGGGCAGTGAGAGTAAGTGATGCTGGAGTTGGTTTGCAGCTGCTACGTCATGAGGTGACGTCTAGAGGTCTAAGGGACTCCATTAGGAGAATAGATAATGATGGATACCACAAGAGAGCAGAGAAGATGAGTGTCCTAATGAAGAGAGGAGGAGGTGTAAAGAGAGCAGCAGAACTAGTTGAATTTTATGGGACTTATGGCTATGATCATCTAATACCAGGGCCCATCAAGTATAAATGGAACTGGATACAATACTACAATGTTGATGTGTACATTGTGCTATTGGTTGGGCTAGTGGCTATAGTGATGATCTTGAAAAGATCCTGCAAATGCTGTACAGCGAAAAAGACAAAAACTAAACAGAACTGATCAAGTTATAGATGAACAGTTGAACAGTTCAATCATAGCATTCTCTTTGAAAAACCATCCATTAAGTTAACAATATATCTCATACGTTCATTTTAAAATGGCTACGACTTGTCAATTATCCACAATAAGTTGAGTCCAGAGAGCTCAAGGTCTAAATGCCTACAAGACAATACAATTCATTAGCAACACAGACACACAAATGCACATGCAGACAATTACCCTAACAATCCTTTCTCTTCATGTTTAACATAGTGCAAGAAAACGATAATAGCATAAAAAAGATTATTCCTTCCCTAGTCAAAAATCATACTGCATCAGTTACCAATTCAATGTATACATGTACATGCATAGCTGGAAACTATTTGAGGGAAGAAGGTTTCACTCCTTTGCAAATTTCCATAATTTTTTTTATAAAAATTAAGTCCCTCAAAGTTTCTAGCTATACAGCAATCAAGAATGAAAAGAATACCTTTGGAATCTCAATGACTGTGTCTTTCCATAAAACTTTAAATTGAGGAGGATTGATGCTTGACTGATAGAGGGCCACTGTAGATTTCTTGCTTTCTATAAATAAATAGAATAAATAAATTAAGTAACTGATTAATTAAGTGCCTGGTTTATCAGGAGTTTTGACAAAGTATTGACTAGTGAAAGTCTTGCCATCAGGAAACTGTGGAGAGGGTGGGATCTGAGAGTCCAAATACGTGCAAAGAAAATATTGAACAATCTATAAAACGATATGAACAGTATTATCAGTATATGCATTACTTCTGTGTCAGTAGGTGAATCTTGGTCCCATTTCCTACCCTTCCATGTTCCACCAGAGTCCCACTTGAAATTAACAATACTACCACCTTCAGCTAAATCTGTTACAAATATAATATCAATCTTTCATTGCATTTTCTGATGCATATACATGTACTTATGTTGTGCAGAATCCTTGAGTGGATTCTGATCAAAATTGGGTTTGAAGGAAAAATGGCTCCGAAATCACCCCCAACTCTTATTACATTTTCTGATACATATCGATGTCCTTATGCTGTGTAGAAAGTTTGAGGTGATTCCGACCTCAATTTTTCAAGTTATGGCCATTTTAAGAAAACATCAAAAATCTGAAAAATACCCTGTACTATAGCCCATGATTTTTTCTAAAAAATGGCTCCGAAATTACCCCAAATTTTTATAATATTTTCTGATACATATTGATGCCCTTATGCTGTGTAGAAAGTTTAAGGTGATTCTGACTTCAATTTTTCAAGTTACGGCCATTTTAAGAAAAAGTCAAAAATCTGAAAAATACCCTGTACTATAGCCCATGGTTTTTTCTTAAAAAATGGCTCCGAAATCATCTCAAATTTTTATTACATTCTCTGATACATATTGATGCCCTTATGCTGTGTAGAAAGTTTGAGGTGATTCCGACATCAATTTTTCAGGTTACGGCCATTTTAAGAAAAAGTCAAAAATCTGAAAAATACCCTGTACTATAGCCCATGGTTTTTTCTTTAAAAATGGCTCCGAAATCATATCAAATTTTTATTACATTCTCTGATACATATTGATGCCCTTATGCTGTGTAGAAAGTTTGAGGTGATTCTGACTTCACTTTTTCAAGTTACGGCCATTCTAAGAAAAAGTCAAAAATCTGAAAAATACCCTTACTATAGCCCATGGTTTTTTCTAAAAAATGGCTCCAAAATCACCCCAAATTTTAATTACATTTTCTGATACATATTGATGCCCTCATGCTGTGTAGAAAGTTTGAGGTGATTCCGACTTCATTTTTTCAAGTTACGGCCATTTTAAGAAAATGCCAAAAATTCTGAAAAATACCCTGTACTATAGCCCATGTTTTTTTTCCAAAAAATGACTCCGAAATCACCTCAATTTTTATTACATTTTCTGATACATATTGATGCCCTTATGCTATGTAGAAAGTTTGAGGTATCCAAGGCTAGTATCTCTTACCGTGAATTCTCTTCACAAGATAGTCCTGTCTGGTCGATAGGCTCAGGTAGCGTAACAGCATACTTAGACTGGGGAGTATCATTCCCCTTAGGATGGCTTCATCCTGCAACTGGGCTACACTAGCAACTGAAGGAACAATAATAACAGTAAGAGGTTAAGTTTTGTTCATCATCATTATTATTATTATTATTATTATTATTATTATTATTATTATTGTTATTATCATTACTTCCAATTAATTTCTTTGAGCCTATTCCTTCCAGTTTCTTGTTCATCGAGTGAATTTCTTTTGATATTGGAATTATGACAGTCTGAGCTAACCACTAAAATTAATAATAATTAATAATAATTATTATTATAGTCCAACCTTACGACAGCGGACAGTCCATTCATTAACGTCATCTTTCTTAATTCGAAGTCGACTCCATAACTAAACAACCGGTTATAATTTCAACTATTTTATAAACTAGTTACAAGCTACAAAATTCTTACATCAGCAACACTTACTGTTTCAGAATCTCTTTCATCATCATCAGGAGAATATGGTGTCCTATAATTAACATATTAACAGTATATTAATAGTATATTAACAGTATATTAATAGTATATTAACCGTTATTATTAATAGTATATTAATAGTCCATACCTTGTAGCTACGTGATATTTACGAAGAGCTGGGGCTCCGCCCCCTCCATTAGGAGACCCGTACCAAGAACCTGACAAATAATCCGGAGAACCTAATTTAATATAATTATATTCATTGTTTAGGCCACACCCACTCAATTAATAGTCCCACCCCTTTACCGTGAAGATGCTTCTGCTCCTTTTCTTCTTCACCTCTCAAATACTCCGTCAAAGATTTCCTGGTAGATATACGATCGCTAGTAACTAAGACGATGCGATAAATAAACATGTACATGTATACAATGCATAAAAACACTTACAAGGGGAAGAGGTGTGGCCAGGAGATCTAAAAATAGAATAAAACGGCCATATAAGGCAAATACATGTACCTGCTTGGGGAGTAGATGCTATTATTAGAAAAGGAATGAGAATGTGAGGGAGTGCTGTACTGGGATTGAGTAGACCCCTGCAATTAAGGCTTTTAATTACTATTCTAATTGATGCCCACTCACTGGAGTCTGATAGTAATAATTATTAGGAGAGGGTTTACCGGAAAAGGGTGTGGCTATTGCAGGAGGCGTGTACTTGGGTCGAGTGGGCGTGGAGGAAATTGAAGGAAAATTAACCGGAGTAGAAACTGTTTGAAAACCACATACTAACACAGTAAAAAACAGCAGTCATTAATTAACCGTTTTATAGTATTTTAAGGACTCACTTTCTTTGGGTATTCCAAGCATATCTTTTTGTTTTTGCGTTACTTTCACTTTCGAGTTAGTCCACACTGTACAGACGTAATACACGATGTCGTACAGGACGCATAAAAATAGTAAAAATAGCAGAACTGATTCTAAAAATAGAATAATGTTCCAAAAATAATATTTACCATAAAATACATGTTTAATGCGTGCGCAAAACCCTCCCAGTTTTAAATATATCGTTACCTATCATCAGAATGATGTAAGTGCTGACACTCGTCAAAAAAGCTATCAAGCAAAAGTACCTGTGCATTAATTAGAATAACCACTTGAGACCACGCCCACTTACATGTCAACCAGAAGTGCTATCATGGCAACTGAACTGAGTGCTCCCCATCTTATAGCTGATTTAGCCCGACTGTAATGATGGAGGTGAGCTATTGCAGCTGATACTGCAGGGCTCTGTACTGAACTAACAGGGAGCCTTCTCTGTTGGACCGCCATAAAATACCACGTGGGTCACGTGAGCTACAAGTTAGTTAATATTCATAAGATCACGCGAGCAACATGAATATTAACCAGAAGGTGTGGTTTATAATACCCACGTGCTTCCACGTGTTTGGGTCATTTCTAGGCAACTTTTTCACTTTGGTTGAGTAACATGTTTAAATTAACTATTGTCCATGTGGTTCATATCAATAATTTTAAAAATTCATCTATCTATCACCTTATTTATTTATTACTAAAGTCTAATTTTCCGATATAAGTCCCATCGTAGGATCCTAAATACAAGACTCCATTCAAATCAAGTACTTCACTAACTGAGGGTATCTTGACTCCGCCCATATCATAAAGTTCTCTTATGACAGTACCAGATTCATCACACTCCATAATCAGTCCGTTCCTCGGCAGGGACTCTGCTATTAGTCTAGTCAGTCTTAACTATGAGAAACAATAAATTTTCTAAATCATTATTTTGTCCAAAAAATGATGCACAGAACTTTAAATTAACTCTCTTTACCTTAACACTCTCTTTACCTTAACAAACACATTCCTTATTGCCGGAAAGTGACCTAGTACTTCTAGAGCTTCATTTCTGAGGAGTGCAAACCCAATCCAGAACCCACCACCGGGTTTAGAGCTAGGTGATATATTGTCAGGAACTCCAGGTAGCTCATTCATAAATATTTCTGTCTGCCCTGTTTTTGGACCTTTAAGATGATACCTAGTAGAACAAACAACGCGATTGCTTTAATATAACGTACATATTCTAAACATTAAATTGTGTATGAGCTTTGTTTACTTTAATATTCTTGATCTTGAAGTTTCTGATATAATCAAGAAGCTCTCGTCCTTGCTTGCACAGACTCCATTAGCAAAGTGCAGCTCCCCAATGGCAACACTAACAGTGCCATCAGTCGGATTATAATGCAGCAGTTTACCATTGGGTCGTCCTTCATACATTTCCATCAAGAGCTCATTACGAGCAAACTTATAACTTGAATCAGTAAAGAAGACACTTCCATTTTTCAGGACTACCATATCGTTAGAGAACTTTATTGGAGGTACACCAGGATAGGTAGCAGTGGTGTTGACTAGTACTTCTCTATGGCCAGTTTTAAGATGGAGTGTTTGTATGCCATGATAACAATCGCATATATAGAGGAGATATGGATCTGATTGGCTTATTTCAAGACCCAGTACTCTGCCACAGTGAGACTCTGAAGTTAACTTGCCACAGTTGTCATAAGGCGGTGGTCCCATTCTCATGACTGTGGTCATATGAGTATCATTGAATAGAACAATACGGCCATCATGAAGTCCAGTATACATGTTACCTATAAGATATATAAAAATGTATAGTAAGTGTATGGTGTGCAGTATTTACCATCTCCATCTATTGCAAATCCTTCTGGTCCTTTTATTTCTCCATCAAAGAGTCTAATGGCTTCTCTCAGGTATGCATTTCCTCCAAATGATTTGCTCTTTATTCCTCCTAAACTAATTACAAAATGAAATTGATGAAGCAGCTAGTCTATATTAGTCTCGCAAGCCGTACCCTTCCCGCCTACAGTCATTGGGGTGGATGGCTGGGACTATAGGCTGGGGAATGGTCTGGCTAGCAAGACTAAGTCTATATTGCTACAAAGAATTGTGAAAGACAGATCATTTTTCATGGTTATAAACACATATTAGCTCTAAAATGTCAAAAATTTTGATTAAGATATCTAGCAGTAATAATAACAGTGTAACAATAATAATAATATCAATAATAATAATAATAATAATAATGCTGTATCTATATGTAGTGCTTACTCTATAATAACTGGGTCTATTGGAGTGGGTAGGATGGCAATGAGCACTAGAGACAGCAGTACACTCACTAGTGTAACCAATAAACAGAGCTTGCACCTAGGCCTAGATACAGCATACAGCAATGATTAGTCTATTTACATACCTTCCTAAGGATATGCTCTTGCTTTTTCTTTGCTCCTCTTTTCTGTGACTGCTTGCTTCCCATTCTCCCTTACCTTTCCTTCTCTTAACTTCCATTACCTAACTTCGAATTATCATAGCCTGGGAGTGGCTTGTTGAAGAATGCATCAAATTAATGTTACTAGCTCCACCTTCATCCTGCAAGGCTAAAAAAATAAGCAAGTAATAGACATGGAAGAGGTGGCGGAAGAATCCCCAACCGTGTCTACTGCTCCTAAGCCTAAAGGAGGAGGCAGGTTTACAAATAAAAGGACTCTAGGATATACTCTTCGTCTGATAGTGGTACAGTTTGGTTTGTTACTCTGGAAGAATGCATTGTTGCAGGTAAAGTAGGCTTGTTAATCTTTTGGCTTGTGATTTCTAGCACCTCTTAGTGTGAGAATTGTAATGTGTGACGGGTCATTATATTTTTCTTGCTCTCTGTATGATTATTAAGTTCTGAAGGGCTATATGCAATTTGGTCTGTGTATGAAAGTGTGTGATAGTGAATACTAATGAAACCATACTGATCAATATAATTTGAATTAATTAGATCTACTAATAATTAGATCTTAGCTACCATTTTGTGTATGCAAGTGCTTTGTTGTACATCAATTCTAATTAATAACCTGCTATTGTTCTGGCTGCAAAATAATTTAAATATAATTAGTATAAATTCTGACTGCATGACCTGCAGTAATTAAGTTATATAATAGTGAAGATAGTGTAGTACTGCAATTCTGAAAATAATAGATGTATACTCCTGCTTAATGATCCAGCTCCAATGGTCAACATACTATAATTACAGTATATTGTCTGCACTCAATATCTCATAGACACATTATTGTGTTATATCTTTGTTCTTTACTGCTCCAGATACGTCGCCCTCTTGGAACTTTCTTTGAGATAATAACTCCATTAACTACAGTCTCAGTGCTGCTGATACTAAGGTAAGACAAATACTGCTATATCTATGCAATTTATACTTATTATTGTCATTGTGTAGGTTTACTGTGTTTAATTTTGATTATAACTGCTTTGTCACTTATAATTCGGATCCACTTGTCATTCCAAGGACTGATTCATATATTCTCTATTATGCACCTAACACAACTGAAGGTTTTGCAGAAAAGAGAAAGGAGGAGAGAGAGAGAAGAGAGAGTGTGTGGGGAAGAGAAAGGGGAGATTCTTCACACTAGCACATTGAGATCTTTGTTTGATCATAATTTGGTACTTAAAAGAGCTATGGAATGTATTTTGTGTAAACAAATTATACTCTCAAATTAATTTAAAGTTAATCTCACCTAGTGCTTTATACATATTTATTGTTCTTTTTATCTTTTCTAGTAAATGATTTAGCTGCTAACTACATTGCTCCATTGCTGTTGACCAGTGGAGGTAGTTTGGAGGGAGTTGAGACATCAGATGGCATACAAGCAGCTGTAGAGGATTCAAATGTCACTAGAAGCAGAGGCTGCTTTCTTGGTGGAGCTGGTAATATTACCACCTTAATCTTTTATAGAGTCAATTTCCCTCTCTTTTTTCCAGGTGTTTATTTTGAAAGTATTTCAAATGATGACATTAAGTTTAGTATTAGACTGAGATATGAGACAAACCGTGTCAATTGGTTGATTGATTTAGTTGCTGCACCATTGGAGCTAGCCGGACCACGTCACGTTCCATAGTAAGTTTTTGTACTACCGGCTTCAGTTTAAATGACCTTCTCCAGTCAATACTTGGATGAAGGTTTCATGCAGTTGCAAAAGATAATAAGTGAAGCCATCATTCATTACAGGACTGGTCAACCAGTGGCAGTCAATGTTGAATCACGAGTCAGTATATCTTAGTATATTTTTGTACATTTTAGTATGTTTTAAGTATACTTGTACTTCATGTGTTTATTTATTTGTTGTAGCAAATTCCTTCACCAGTGTATGGTCGGGATTTTTTTGTTTTTTCACTGGATTTTCTTCTTCCTCTTCTTGTTTCAATATCATTTGTTTACTCAGTCGGAGTTTTTGTAAAGGTAGGGAAATGCTCTTTTTGCAAATAATAGAAATAAATAATTGTATTGTTAATGAATAGGAGTTGGTTTTGGAGAAGGAATCTCGTACAAAAGAAATGATGAAGATAATGGGCTTATCCAACTGGATTCTGACTGCAACTTGGTTCATTAAAGAATTCATATTTTTATTTTTCACTGCAGTAATATATGCTATCATGCTTAAGGTAGGGATTCACATCTGTAAGTATCATTAATTTTATATATTCTTTCTTTTTAGTATGGCATTATACTACCAAACTCTAATCTGCTACTTCTCATCATTTTCTTTTTTCTTTTTGTCACTTCAACAATTGCCTTTTGCTTCTTCTTGAGGTACAAGTATATTATATTTTATTTATTTATTTATTTATTTATTTGTACAGTTCACTGTTTTCCTCTGCTACCCTTGGCCTGTTGGCTGGTATACTAACCTGGTCCACACTTTCAATCATTCACTTCTTCATCAGCCAATCATATGATGACATACACTTGTAAGCTATCACATTATATATCTACATGTATTATGATAAAGTCCCACTTTCCCTTGCCCTTTCTATGTCTTTCCCTGCCTCATTTTCTCACCATCTCTTAATTTCTCTAGCTCCATTAAGTTGCTTCTCTCATTGCTTTCTTCAAATTTATGCACTGGGTTCGGTATTCAGGTCTTATCAAAGCTAGAACAAAGCGGCCTTGGTCTTAACTATCAGTACTTCTTCACTCCAGTCTCTTTCACCGACACTACCTTCAGCATGGCATGGACGTTCCTCATACTGTTCCTCAATACCATAACATACATGATCTTGTACTGGTGGGTCCAGAGTGTACGTGTGTATATAAAAATTTACTTCCTTTGCAAAATTTTAATAGCTTATCTTTTGAATTTTTGAACTCAAAATCATTATTGTATTATTATTATTATTGTTGTTGTTGTTTTTTGTTGTTGTTGTTGTTGTTGTTGTTGTTGTTGTTATTATTATTATTAGGTATATTGAAGCAGTGTTTCCTGGTCAGTATGGCATCGCCAAAAAACCATATTTCTTTTTGCAGCCGTCATATTGGAGACGAACAAATAAAAAGCATAAAGTACACTACATTATTTTTATTATTATCATTATCATTTTTTTTTTGTTGTTGTTGTTATAAATTTTGTTGTTTATAGTTGGCCCCGAGCTGCAAGGAGGAGGAGGTGGAGTTAGAAGAAAGAAACGAACAAGATTCAAATCATGAGCCTGATCCAGCTGGCCTTTCCGTTGGAATATCAATCAATAACCTTGGGAAAGTGTTCAACTCCAAGGTGCATATTATCTATACATTATAGCAATAAAGATACTACTGCAATGATAATGGAGATAGATAGAGTTATACTGCATATCATTTTATACTTATTATTATAGAAGTCGGATTCAGAGGTGGTTGCAGTAAATAAGATGTCATTGAAGATGTATGAAGGACAGATCACAGCACTGCTGGGGCACAATGGAGCAGGGAAGACCACGACGATTAATATACTGTCAGGATTCTACCCTCCCACCTCAGGGAATGCTTTTATAAATGGACTAAGTGTCTTGGATGATATTGAACTGATTCGGACTAACCTTGGGCTCTGTCCACAACATAATGTGCTGTTTGATAGACTAACTGTCAGAGAACACCTCAGGTTTTTTATTAAGCTGAAGGTATGATCAAGTACTGTTGCTGTTCTTCTCATTATTGTCATTGTTGTTGTTTAAAGGGTGTTAGTGGTAATACTACTGATGCAATTGATGACCTGCTAGATGATTTAGAATTAATTGATAAATCTGATGTTCAGTCTCAGAACCTTTCCGGCGGAATGAAGAGAAAATTGAGGTAATAAAAACCTACTATTTATATACTGGAAGGATTGATCTCTCACTCTCAGTGTTGCAATTTCTCTAATTGGTGGTTCTAAGTTTGTCATATTGGATGAGCCGACTAGCGGTATGGACCCCTATGCAAGGAGGATCACTTGGGATCTGCTTATCAAACATAAGGAGGGACGGACTATTCTACTTACGACACAATTCATGTAAACTAAGAGGATTACAAATTACTGCAGCTGCTACAGCTTTGTTTAAAATATCTCGAGTACTTTTAATTATTATATTTTATTTTGTTAGGGATGAGGCGGACATACTGGGGGATAGGATAGCCATTATGAAGTCAGGGAGAGTTAAAACAAGTGGATCATCTCTTTTCTTAAAGAAACGGTCAGCAAGTGAATGCAACTGAATTTAAAAATCAAATTTTGAATTTTCGAATATTTGAATTTTAAATCTTCTACTTCTATAGTTATGGGTGTGGCTACCATTTAACTATAGAGAAGGCTAGCATTAGTACTGATTCTGAAGAGATCATTGCAGTAGTACAGGATATGGTCGGGGGATCAAGGTTTTTATACGACATTGGAACTGAAGTTGTACTGTTGCTGCCTGATGAGAAATCCATCCTATTCTCATCACTTATTAATACACTTGAAAGTAATTGATTAGAATTCTCAGTTTTTATTAAATTATGAATTTTGATGCGTATACATGTTCTTATGTTGTGTAGTAAGTTTGAACTGATTCTGGTTAAGTTTGGATTTTTACGAGTTGTTAAAGTTACTATTATTGTATAGATAGGAAGAGAAGTCTTGGTATTAGTAGTTATGGTGTTTCTGTTACAACGATGGAGGAAGTATTCATTCAAGTTGGTAAAGATGAAGACGAAGAGATTCAAAAAAAGTATAACCTTTAGCCATTTCTGCTTAACTCTCTCTCTTCTTCTCTTTTAGAATTCAGAGAAAGAGAACAGAATATTTTGAAAAGCAGACAAGTGATGTTTCTGAAATTATTGAAACAATAGATTCTGAACAATCTGCAGCTGCTGATGAAAAGTCACCCGTACCCACTAAAAATTTTAAAGGTAATGTTATAAAAATTTTATATGCATAAAGGATAATTAAAATATTAATCACAGTAATTGCTTAAAATTATAAAAAACAGATTATTTTAATATAATGGTCTTTGTATAATAATAACAATGAATGGATGGCAGTGTTAAGAGATTTGTAAACTTATTTTAAAAACCTCAGTTCTAAATCTTGAATCGAACTTTTTGGCAAATCGACTCCCCAGCCAGAGCAGATTATTTCTCCATACTTACTAACATCGATCCTTTCACCAGATTGTACTAAACTTTTAAAGTTGTCCACTTCTTCTTTATCAACTAGTATGCAATGCCACAGTTTCTCTTTGTCTTCATCTTCTCCATGAATCGTATATATGAGATCAGTGCTACTCGATACACAATTGCTCCAGCTCATATTGCAAGTTATTCTGCAAGGGTCATCTTTTTTGCTACAGCTACAGCGAATATTTCTGAAGTCCATTCCAGATGGTTTTTGGCCTGATTTTAGGATATTTTCCGGGCAGTGTATTACTCCTTTCTCTTCCTCGTCATAATGCACACCTTCTGTTATGAAACTCAAAGCTGTTGCTTCTTTGTCGCTTTGGCACGAGGCAATTATTTTTATAAATATTCCTTCTTCCATTACTTGATGTCCACAAAATGGTATGCGCTTCTCGTCCAATTTCTTGGCACATTCCTTAACCCAATTACCAGAATGGCTGCAGTCAGAGATTATGGTCAGCGATTTTCCTTGATAGTGATCCATGTACAGATGAAAGATATCATCGAAAGAGATCACGCCATCTTTGAAGCACCAGTTTCCAGTGTCTTTCTCACCATGTCCAGTATACCAGATACTAGCTATAAACAAAAATTTGAGCATTATTTATATTAGTGTTAATAAAATCTTTACCTCCTGGCTGATCATATTTAGTAAAAAGATCTTTTATCATTTGAAGACATTGATCTCTAGATAGAAATTGCCCTTCAGAATAATCCCGACATGTTTTCCGAACTATAAATGTGTCTGGATTTTTTGCATACAATTTTTCAATTTCATCAACTTCCTTTTTCATCCATTCACTATCTATTTCCTCTGGAATAATCTTCTCTGACACAATGTGTCTAAACAAATCAGAGTATAGCACATCAACAAAACATTACAACTACTCAACCATTAAGCTTCATAGTAAATTATAGTAATAGACTTTGCTAATTGTTATGCTAAGTACATATTGTAGTAATACCTTTTAGAGCATTCCTCATGCTGACCAAATGATCCAATAATTAAGACGTCTCTTGGTTCAGGCTTATAGCGTCTCCAGCTCCGCAACCTCTCTCTTTTTAGTTGCTGGGGTTTCTTTTCCAGTGTCTTGCAAAGGTCAGGATATGCCTTTATGACTTTAGGAATCACTATAATGTAGATGGAAAATCAAAGTGATTATAACAATAGCAGTATATAATAATATGTGTCATTTTGTACCTTTTGGAGGTTTCTCAATATCTTCGTCCAATGTTTCTTGAATTATTTCTATAAACTTTAATTCTAACAACAAGCTTGCTTTATAAGTATTACCTTCATTTTCAGTTGCAACTTTTCCTATTGGTTGTTCGCAGATAGTAGTCTTGGAATGTGATATGTCTATTGTAATATTTTATTAGGAGGCTATTGTAAAACTGCCATACCATTGAAACCCTGATTCAATACTGTGGTATCTTCCTCCTTGTGCCACACATTAGTACCTACATCATATACTATCACTAAATACAGATGTTTTTAACTTACTTAGACCTTTAGGAGTGTTTTTTGTCTGAAAGAATAAAAATTATTACTTTTAAATATTTAATTCAACCATATACCTGACTGACTTCTCTTTGACGCTTCTGCTCAACAAGGTCAGATAACATCTATTACAAAAAGCATTGAAGACAAATTGAATACAAAATAGATTTTCTAGATTCTTTTACTTTATAATTTTAAACTAGCAAAAAATTACTATTGGCAGCATAGGCGTTATTCACTACCATTATTATAATATACAATATATTATACCTGCTTGATGTCAGTGTCCTTGCTAAGGATTACGCTATCACCAATAACCATTGAGGTTGCTCCAGTCATGATGCTGATATACTCTCTCTTCTGTAGTCCTATATTAAGGAGACATTGACTCATCCTTTCAGGAGCAGACAAAGTAACAGAGGAATGTGTTCCTAATGAGACTCTTGTAATGTGAATGAAACATGAAAAATCAGAGAATATGCGAGACAAAATGAGCTTGAATTCAGACACAGTCATGCAGTGAAGCTTTTCCAGTGGGAATCCAAAAACAATTGAAGCTCTATATGCAGAAGAACTTGAGTGTCTCTCAAGCTCTTCAATAAAATCAGGATCTGCCAGTTGCTTGCAATAATGCTGTTGCTCATTTTCATATGCTTGTATTGCCATTGAAGCATTCGTTAGTTGGAAGCTACCAATTAGCGGTAAAAGAATGCTGTAATTGGAGGGAGAGCAATGCTTAAATATTATGTTGAGTAAATCATTGATATTGCATGCATCTTCCCATTCCTCTTGCATGAATGAAGCCAGAAATGGAAGCTTCTTTATTTGGGATGAAAAGACCTTTGCTTTAAGCAATTCTGTTTTGACGGCTGACTGTAAGTTGATCAGTCTATCTGTTGAAGGTACAAAAGTTTCAGCCCAGCTATCACTTGTGTTCCTGGGATGAAAGCAAAGATCATCATGCCCTATTCAACGAGACATAATACCGGTAGTAATAGCTTGTAAAAACAATTTTTTGTAGATCTAGCTCACCTTTGTACTCTTCTTCAATCTTTTTTGCAATGCTATGAGGAGAAGCTTTGTCTAATACCTCTAAGAATATGAAGAGCACATCTGGATTCCTGTGAACAGCCATCTTTATCCCATTTAGGAGGTGATAGGCGTTAATGATCGGGCAAGGGGAGATCGGATAGCAATCATGGTAGTCATCTAAAATCTGTATGCCTGCTTGACTCAGCGGCAAGAACAGCTTTGAAGGGTCTCCGAGTTCTTTTTGAAGTTCAACGGAAAACTTCTTGAGGACGATCAAGCCTTTATTTAGGAGTAAAGGCGAAAGTGAAGCTCTTTCAGCCATAGAGAGTCCGCTAAGCCTATTCACAGAATAGGCGAGTAAACAGCGAAAGGAGTGGCATTTCCTACTATTTATAGATTTACTATTACTAGTGAATATTGATTTTCATCTACAATACAAAAAACACTTTTATTATTTTTATTATATTATATAGATTTATATTTTTTAGATTTTAATGCTGGCAACACTCTAATTTTCCAGCAGTTTTACGCCATGCTTGTAAAGCACTTCTATTACTTCACTCGGTTCTGGATGGGTATCATTCTCGCTGTTGTCTTGCCAATATTTTTTGTCCTCCTCACTTTGCTCATTATAAAATTTGACACCACAGACTCAACTGGAGTCACAGAACTAACATTGACGTTTCCTGATCTTGCTGAAGAGAGCAGCAACATCACGTTATTTTGGGCTAAATTTGGAAATAACTTTCCTATTCAATTTGGCGTATGTAAACTTAAAATTTCTTCCCTCCCTCCCTCCCTCTTTCTTTATCTCTCCTGTCCCACTTTGCACACAGTATCTATGCTTTGTCCATGCACTTAATATCTTAAGATTTGTAATAAGAATTCATTGCCTTGTTAATAATTGTTCTGTTTTTTCTTAGGCTGATAATGCAACTGCTATTCAAGCAACAGATTTCTTGGACTTCACAAGTGACATAGAGTCCATCAGATCATCAGTGGCTAATATCAGCAGTGCCAGTGATTGCTGCAGTTATAAATATCAGATCTTAGACAAGTACTGTGCAACCAGGACACCTGTAAGAACATGAGTTTGGAACACTGATAATAATAATAAATATTGTCCTTTAATAGGAGGAGCTAAGTGAATGCACCAACTCTGATTTTGGATACTCACTTTGCATGAACTGCCTAAGGTCTGCTAATATTATATTAAATATTATTTGTGTATTATTATTAATTTTATTTATTTATTTATTTATTTTCTTCAGTTGTTGCACGGCTAGAGGTTTCAAGATACCATCCTGCAGTGACCCCAGTGCCGAGAGTCTCTATCCTAATGATGCTGTGTTCTGTCCTGCCCCTCCTGTTCTCTCGCTAGCTGATAGAACCATGACAGATCCAGCTGGACCTCTTGATGACGTTAATACTTATACTGCCGAGAAGATATTGCAGTACATAGAGAAAATTAATATTGGTCTGTTTGAGACCTTATTTCAGGTAAACACAGAATATAATGAAAATGGAGAATTCTCTCTTATTCATTTTTTGGCAAAATACCCTGTACTATAGTCCATTTTTAGCCAACTTTAAATATTTATTTAAAAATCCAATTTTGATTGGAATTGGTCCAAACTTTCTATACATTTTGCAACACATATTGATACTCCTTTGACACTAGAACACTTTATTTACAGGGTGGGTTTGTCCTCCACAACACTCCAGTCTCAGGATATGCTGTTTGCGGCTGTAGCAATACAAGTCAAACCTGTTCCTACCTCACTCCAGCTCTCCTCTCTTCACTTAATGACGTCCCAACAAGCGTCACTTTTAACTCAATTGATTCATTTGTGAATGATTTCTGTTCAGCTTTTACCGACAGTGATCCAGACTGTCACCTCTTGACGTCACCTTCTGATTGGAATCAGGATTATTCCGGGACGTTAGCAGCTTGTATTGATCAAGCATCGTGTGATTTGTCTCAGTATCAGTGTCAATGTGTTGATTCACAGTGTCAGTTTGGTCGTACATCACCAGTTGTCAGTTCTGTTCCTACGGCTACCGTTTGGTATAACCACAAGGTACATGTACATGCTTTTCTAATTATTATTATTTATTTCTTATTTCCAGGCCTATCATACTGCTCCTGTAGTACTAAACTCATTTTATAATCTTTACCTTAAAAGTTTCAATTCAAATTTAAGCATCACAGTCACTAACCATCCCTTCACTTCATCTCTCACCACTGAGGTAAGAATTGATAATAGAAGTTGCATGTGTTGTATTATTAAAAATTTCTGTCACAGTTAAGTTCTTTAAGTCGAGTCTCTTTTGAAACCCATGGTATTACGATTGCCGTCACAATTGGACTTGGATTTAGTTTCCTCTATGCTAGTTTAACAATACTACTGACTAAGGAAAGAGAAGAAAGAGTAAGAGATTATACAACACTTCAGTGTAGCCTCTCGCTAGCTGCCTTTACTGTATAAAGTATATCTTTATTATAAAGGGTATCCTTACTATAGAGGCTACACTGCATATCGGTTGTAGTGCA
>NW_003546688.1:78661-81577 GCF_000090795.2 Amphimedon queenslandica | reverse complement strand
GTGGGTAGGTGCATGGAATTGCTTGTATTGTAATCTTAGCTATTTATTATTTGTGCTTTTTATTGTGGCTTCTTTCCTTCTATAGAGTCTGATTTTGTTAATGTTAGATGGACCAAAGTGACAGTATCAGGTCCATCTGGAACTGGGAAATCCTCAACTCTAAAATTGCTCCTCGATGAAGAAGCGGAGGAAAAAAACCATAGCACGCCAGTAGTCAGAAACATTGAAACGAAAATCATTTTACCAGAAGATAGTGGCAAAAAATGGAGGAAGATTCCAAGCATGGACGAAGCTCTAGAGCAAAGCAAGAAACAAGACAATGTTCATTTTATATATGCAGTTGATACAGGAGGGCAGGCTGCCTTTCTTGATATTGCTCCAGCTCTTTTACGCTATAATTCAGTCAACATTGTCACTCACAAGCTCGACGAGGCCCTTGAAGATGAGACTGCCTTTTATTACAACATAAATGACAAGCAATATGGCGCATCAATAAGAAGAGGACTCACAAACGAGCAAGTACTGGAATGTTCAATTCGATCTTTGGCCTCGATAAATCCACCTGAACCTTTTGAAGGTATTGAAGTGCTGCATCCAAAAGAACTTGAAGATACAGATGGAGAAAATAAGCCTTGTTTCATTGTCATTGGGACATTCAAGGATAAGGTCACAGATCCAAGGTCACTGCTAAAATCAAAAAACGAAAAGCTCAAGAAAGTACTCTTAGGATTCAGCAATAATGCCCATATTCTCCAATACAAAAATGATGCCCTAATTTTTCCAGTTAATACCCTTGGTCGAAGCTCCCAAGAGCAAGAAATAGCCGATGATATTCGACATAAAATCTGTGAATCATACATGGAAGCAAGGATACCCAGAAAGTGGTTTTTATTTCAGTTAAAGCTTAATGAGGAAAGCAAAATGAAGGGAGGCATATTGAAAAAATCAGTATGTGATGCGATTGGAGCTAAGCTTTCTCTGACTCCACGTGATGTCAATTCAGCCTTAAAGTTTTTTCATCACCTTACTGCCCTTCTTTATTTTCCTGATATCATCGGTGATACCGTATTTCTCGATTCTCAGCCTCTTTTCGAAAAGCTTTCCAAGTTGATTGCTGTTTCTTTTGCTGTAGATGCAGACTATTATGAGGCCCTGGGGATTGATTTTAAAAATAAAATGGCCCACGACAACATGAAGAATAAAGGGATTTTCGACAACTCCCTACTCAAAGACATTAGCTTTCAGTTTATGGAGTTCAATTACGAAAGCTTCCTGAAGCTATTGGAAAGTTTGCAGGTCATCATACAGCTACCTGAAACACAGACAGAAACATATTTTCTTCCTTGTGTCCTTGCTACAGCTAATTCTTTTAAGTTAGAGGAGCTAAAACAAGAATTCTCCAAAAAAACAGACCCTTTTGTGTTAAAGTGGAAGGAGAGGGTCATCCCTCAAGGCCTCTATTGTGGATTGGTCCTTCGCTTACTCCAGGAGGAGGCAATTGGCAGTGAATGCTTCATTGACGTCAAATAGCAATTTAGAAATGCCATCACTCTCCCTTGCAAGTCAAAATTTGGTGGCTCCCTTTTATTAGTTGATGCTACTTCTCATCTTGAGGTCTATTTTTCTGGCAAGGTTGAGAACTGCCCTAATATTCGTAACATCATCTTTAAACAGGTGATTGAGGCTGCGAAAGCGTTTCATTATGACCTCAGTTCATCTCGTCCTGATATCTGTTTCATTGATAGTAGTAAGAAGATAGTACCACTTGCCCATTGCCCTATACACAGCAAGGCATGGTTAAAAAGTAAGCAATTCATTTATACCTTACTTTTAGAATGTAATTTGTTATGATAGAGGACGAAAACCCTGCTCCAATTACTGTTGAGGATGAAGAGATAATACCAAGTAAGTGTGATTATTTTATAGCATCATAAGCATGCCATCAATTGCATGTACAGTGAATTGGCATTAATTTTATTGCATGCATTTTCAGAACATCTCCATTGATTTTGCATGCTTCCATTTGTCAGAATGTTTGTAGCCTTTTTCTTGGTTTCTTACAAAGCATGCTTTATGATGAGCTGACAAACATTATGGTGCAAATAATAAAATTCATAAAAATCAAATTTGATTGTTATTAGCTCAAACTTTCTACACAACATAATAAAATATATATATTTATTTTTTAAATTATAAAAATGGAGAAATCTCTTGCTTTAAATTTTAGCTAAATTTGGCATGTACTACAGTGCAGGAACTTTTACCCAAAATTTTAAAGCAAAATTTAAGAATAAATTAAAAATCTAAATTTGATTCAAATCAACTTAAAGACATGCATACACATGTATGTATCAAAAAATTAAAATAGAGAACTCTCTTGTAGGCATTTTTGATGAATTCTAAGAATGAGAACTCTTTTTGCCATGTTTTGACAAACTATACCATTGCAGGATATATTTTGTCATATTTTTGAGCAACTTTAAAATTCTACTGACAGGAGGCTGAGGACTATTCCAAACCCTGTGGAAAACTATGACCTTTTTAAAAAATTTTAGCAAAAATTTGTTTAATAGGAACTAGGCTAAAAAGCTGCTAAATTTATTGGTTGTGAGTAACTGATTACAAACATCTATGAGACTATGTTCATAAGGGCCTACAGCTATGGCTATTCATTTTTACCAAATAAGGGACTTATGTGTACCCATTATAGTAGAACTAACAATGTGAGTAATTATAATTATGAAAAATTTAAATACCAGTCACACCTACACGTCCCTTACAAAACAGGTCACTGCTCATAGACAATTTCAATTCAATTGGTTTAATGCCATTTCTTTGCAGGTGTTACTGAGGCTACTAGGTTTTTGGATCAGCTCCCATTTAAAGTACACAGACATTATGAGAGTCTTGCATTTG
>NW_003546688.1:76536-78651 GCF_000090795.2 Amphimedon queenslandica | reverse complement strand
CTAATAAAGATTTGGATGAGATTTCAGGTGACAGTGCATCCAGACTGACTGAAAAATGTCTTGCAATGTGGTTGAAGAACAATCCAGGGCGTAAATGGAAAACCCTGAAAGAGGCTGTCCAAAATGTACTACTAACAAAATGAATATTATGAATTGTTCATTGAGCATTACATGTACAAATTTATGTATACCTTTCTTTCATTTTAAAAGTAAATATGAATTACATTACATGCAATTTAAAAATTAGTAAATGTTAACTTTCAACTTTTTGTCCATGTGCCGTCTTGTGTTGCCATTCAAAAATAGGAGTCTAATGTCATGAGTTATTTTATGTCACATTCTAGATCTAGTGTGTTTTGATTTTTCATATGTAATTCATAGAAATGTTTAGTAAGCTATTTGTAACAGGTACTTTCAATATTATTATAGGCATCATAAATACTTGTATATCAATAGCTCTGTAATTAAATGTACCTTGGAACCAAATACACTCTTCAAGAAATTTAATGAGTAGCTGGGGGTGCATATTAGTCAGGCCACTAAGTGCATAATATTTTAGTTATGACAAAAATCATGTACTTAATTAGTTGAAATTCAAAAGCTGTATTTAATTATTTAAAACTTAATGAGCCTTGAATATAAAAGACAAAAAGTATATGTACTACATGGACTTGGCTCACACCTGTGCAGTGTGCATAGATACACCTACATCATTATTTGATTGCTTCTTACAATATGACAACAACTTTACTCCTTGGTCTGTTTTTATCACTTCTCCTGTGGCATCCTACAATTGGAGACTTAGATGGCAGTGGAAATGTGTTTGAATATGAGCAACTGATGGACAATACATCAAGCAAAAGTCAGTGACAAAGTTTTCAGAATGTTTTAAGATAACTATGGTAGATTCAATGATAGTGCAAGATCTAGAGGTTGTACAAGATCCATTTCTCTATTATTTGGACTACAAGACAGTGTATGTGAACTGTTCTGTTTATGGAGAGTCTCCATTTGAAGTCTCATGGTTGTATAGTACTGATGAGATATCTAATAGATCCAGTGACTACACTATCATCAGTGGTAGTAAAGTGTCTAATATTGTGTACAATCCTAACTCTGATGATGAAGAATATGTGTGGTGGAACAGTTCTCTTCTTTTAAATCCTATTGATAACTCAACAGTTGGATATTACTACTGTAGAGTCAACACCTCATTTGGTCTAATGTATTCAAAACCAGTTTATGTCAGAAGCACTTGTAAGCCTTTGAAACTATAACATTCTACATAACTATTTGTAATGAAATTTATCTTAATTTTTTAAATGCAGATTCTCCAAGGTTAAATTCCACTTCCACAAAGTTCATTAAAAGTGGTGACAGAGTGTTTGGTACATGGAGTGTATTAAGCTTTCCTTTGCCAAATATTCTGCTGTCCCTTCAATACTTCAATTTTGCACCACTCTATGCAAGAGCAGTATACAATGACTACATGACTGTCAACATGTCCCTCAATTCTTACGTTTCAAATTATCCTTACTTTATATACATTAATGAGATAAGTAAGGATAGACTGACTGTACACTGGTCGTATAGTTTTGAGCGAGTCTTCTCCATGAGATTAATAGCAATAAGTTATGACCACTTATCTCAAAATCCACAGCATCATGAGCTATACAATCATTCTGGTATGTAAATTAAGACAGGATTATTTCATATCAATCAATTTTTTCTTATATTTAGGTCAAGCATATGTCAATTTTCACAATCTCTCCTTCACTGAACAAACAGTCACCTTTTCATGTCTCTGTGCAGAGTGTGATGGCATTGAATGGAGACAGGACAATGTGCCACTACCATTGAATTTGTATGGTGTGTTTAGCCTCAAGAAAAAGCTCTGGCCTAATTACACTATGAACCTCAAGCACAGCAAGCTTACAACTTCCTATTATAACAGAAGTCACTATAGTTGCAGACCTGTTTGCCTTCAGAATTCTATATTTAAAAATTCTTCTGCATACATTGATAACCCATGTAAGAAAAGATGCATACATGTATAATAAACTTTTGGTAATGATAATGTGTAAATTTACAATTTTATAGTTGCATATATCACTG
>NW_003546688.1:74979-76138 GCF_000090795.2 Amphimedon queenslandica | reverse complement strand
CATAGTGATACTGAACTAATACAATAAGATTTATTATTCCTATTTTACAGATCCATCATCTATCACCTCTAATGTGACTAATATCACAATAAATGAAACTGAAAGGATGTACCTTTGGTGTTTTACTACAGGTGTTCCTCAACCATTTATCATTTGGTATCACAATAATGAATAGCTGCAACCAAATAGTTATTTGACATTATCTAATCCCTCAGCTCAACAATCTGCAGTAATTATACAAATAACCAGATATGAAAGAGATAAGGGAACATATACATGTGAAGCTAGAAACAATGTCACTAATTTGATCAATGCTACACAATCCCACAATATAACTGTGAACATTCAAGGTACATATGCATATTTTTAAAATTATAAATCTTAAATTTGCTATAAATTAAAACAGTGGCAGCGGTCTGTAATTAAAAATTACAATAGTGAGAATGAATAATTACAATTGACTCACAGTGTCTAGACCAGCTGCAAGCATACTAACAGCATTGCCAATAGCTTCATCTTGAGACATGTTGCCTTCAATGAGCCGTTGCTCAATGAGACTTGTTCCATGCTCTCTTTCTTTTTTCAATGCAGCTCTTGTTTTTATATCTGATATATACTTATCAGCATATTTTCGACCAATTTCATAAACTTTGTTTAGCCCTCTATTAAACTGCTTGTACGATGATGTGGCAACTATTTTGTACAATAGAAATGCAGTTTGAAGCTCATAAAGAGAATCTATTACAGCACCAGTTGCATTTTGTAGCTCTTTTGCATGACCATCTTCATCACATTGGCTGTCAAGGTTAACTCCAAACATAAATTGGGCACCAGCTATAGTAGTATAATAATACATAGATTAGAGTATCATTCCTAGCATTAAGGATTATACGGTATTTATTTTGTCATGTATGGTCAATTATACTTTAAAGCCAGTCATACACTAGGCAACATGTTTCTGGCATGCAACATTTGTGGCTACTTTGATCTTGTAAGCAACATGTTGCCAGAAATAGAAGGCTGTTCTATTTCTGGCAACCTGTTGCTTACAAGATCAAAGTAACCACAAATGTTGCCAGCAACATGTTGCCTAGTGTATGCCTGACTTTAAAAGGTAGTACGCTATACTTAGAGGGCTTCTATGTTCATAGGATAAATC
>NW_003546688.1:70225-74969 GCF_000090795.2 Amphimedon queenslandica | reverse complement strand
TCAAGTTTACCTTCAAGCGACCAATATCTGACAAGATCTCTTATATCATTGACAGTACCATCTTTATTCTGAATTTCATGTACATTTCTTATAAATTGTTTGGCAACTTTATTAAACCCAGAGCAATAGCTAAACACATTAGCAGGTAATGCCTGCTTGGTAGCCTTAGAACGATTAGTGAGCCACTCCTTCCCAGTTCTATTGAAAAAATTAATTACAAAATATAGCTATATCATGCCATGTTATTTCTAAACCATCTTTTTAAAACTATTACTTTATTATGGTTAGAACAAATAAGTAAAATCTGCCCAAAACTAGATCTTTATGCTACTGGGGAAAGTCATTAGAATATATTATTATTACATGATGGAATTGGATTCATCATTCATTCATTCATTCATTGCATTCATTCACATAAAGATAAACTTCGCAATCTCTTATTTGCAAGTCTTTCAAAACAGTACTTTACACTATAAATCACACATTATTACTTACTAAAAAATAAATAGGCTGGGTTCATTTCTCCTTTGCATGATCCAGTCTACATTTTTATCAATAAGAGATCTAGTAGGGTATTGTCCTTCATTTCGAAAAACTTTATCCACTGCTGATGGATCAGCTACATAGACCATAGATTGGCCTAAAAGTATAGAAAAAATGACTTTTAGTGGTCTTTCACTAGCTAAAATATGGTCATATCATCATTTATCAATGTTGTTTGAAACAAATTTTAGTACCAATCGATTCTAATTAATATGCAACAATGGTAAAAATAATTCCAGTTTCATGTAGCTTTGAAACAAGAGAGAGTTAGGCTCTCATTCATGTTCCAACATGTTCTTTAACAAGGCTTGCCTTAATTGTGACTAAATATTCTAACATGCATAGTACAATACTGGACTTACCAATGAAATTCATTTTGAAGATTGGTCCTAGGTTTTGTATGTGCTTGGTAACAAATTTGCTGAATGAAGTGACATCTTTTAACAATCTCAAGTGCCCAATTATTGCAAAAGGTTTCATCATTATTTTTAATGAAGTTGGTATAACTGAAGTCTTCTGTAAGCGGAGTCTAGCATATATATACTGAAGTTATGACTCAAGACGGAAGGTTCAGGTCATTGATATAGACCAACCAGAGACAGAATTGCAAAAGCTATGAATTCATTAATTTTATATGCGGTGTCCACCCACGCGTGATACCGGTACTGTAATTGGCTGCCATTTTTGTTAAGGAAGTCAATGGGGGCAAGAAGAAAATGCCTCAGCCTCACTTACCTGCCGTAGCTCTATCAAAAGCTAAAAAGTGCTTGTTATAAGAGAGAATAGCTGCCTTTAAGCTTCTCCTGTAAAAGATTTGGTCAAATTCGCTCCAGAATTCTTAATACAGGCTTGTTTTTTAGACGTTAGGTCGAGGCGCCAGACTAATTAAATATTTTAGTCAGTTGCTGTCTTTGTGTGGGTGAAGAATGCAAAGATTGACAATACCAGTAATTAGTGACAATTAATAAATCATACCATTATCTATCATCATGTTACAAGCAGTATTTATGATAATTACACGTACAAAACCACATAGATTATAGTTTAAATCCTCGCAGCCTCACTATGATCTCAGTATGCTCAAATCAGTACCTAGAAATGACTTAGCAATGCTATATACACACACACAGAGGTACAAATTGAATGCATAAATAATGTATAAATGTATACATTGTGGTGACACCATAGTCATTTTACATGGAATAGTTTGTGGTGGAATATCGTATTATCATAGTGGGATATGATATCATCACTGTGGACTATGATATCATCATAAGTATTATAATTTATGATTATGTCTTTTTCTTACATTTTCATGTTTAAAATTACATTTATACATTGTTATTCCTTTTAATGTACAGTTGTTGTCCGAGATTATGTTATCAGTGCAGGGGAGGTATAAGAGTATAGTCCTGCCTGTAAAAGTTTGAGCAAATTTTTGATAATTACTTTAAAAGAGCATCTGAAAATTTTTTTCTCAAAAATTCCATTGTGTTGCTACATTGATGAAAGTTTTGAGAAAAAAATGGATTCTTAAAGTTGCTCTAAAATTAGATAATTCATCAATTTATGCATAGCAAGGAGAATATTTATATTACATTAATAGTGTGACATATGCATGAGATTAATCTGCTTTGGAATTTTACATAATTGCTCCAAAATTTGGCCAATTAATGACTATTGGCTATAGAGTATGCTGGGCATTTTCATTTTGGGATGCTAAAAGCAGCATGTCTTTCTTTTGAAACAGGATACTGTACATCTGCTTATCTTCCAAGGTTTTATGGAGATTTTGGAATTACCATCAATAATAGTGAATACCTTTATGACACTGAAGGAAAGACAGGTCAGTTGGTCTGAAATACAATATGATAGCAGCAAATGATATCAAGTAATTATGTACTACTTCCTTTTTTATTTATAAATACAATTATATGCTTCATTTGTCTTATGTAAATTATCTACCTATAGACTGGAATCGGTTCAAACTTTTACTAAACATAAGTATATGTACAATATGTGTATCAGAAAATGCAATAAAATTGAGGAATTCTCTCATTTGGTGAAATATTTGGCCAAAATACCTGTAATATGGACTTTGGTCCAATTTTGGAGAAACTTTAAGAATTTTTATAAAGTCCACACTTGATTGGAATCAGTTATACTTTCTGCACAACGTAGGAACATGTATAACGTACTTTAAAATTGAGGTTCATAAATTAATTAATTTAAATGCAATGTGTTTGAGTTGTAGTGTTGAAACAAACATTTTTGTCAAAGTTAAATAATAGACAACAAATGATTAAGTTTGATAAAATTAATAATAATCTCACTTCACAAATTTTAATTGGTATAAATAATTAGATATAAGTTAAAAGTTTTTAAAATAACAGCGTACAAAATTTTAAAACAAAGTACAGCAGATTTAAGTTGCAATTTAAATACTGGCAGGAAAAGTCTTTTCAATCAATGTATCATACTTGTTGGTCAAAGTTGTCAAAGCAGTACGTAGTGTTCCATATGTTTTAGGAGACTTCCCTTCACCATGAAGCCAATGTGACAAAAATTCTTTTAGAATAGTCTCAAAAGGCTCGTCCTTATACTTTTCTTCATTCTTATCGTGCCAATCCTGATTTAAATCAAGTTTTTCAGCTAAATCAAAAGTAGTCTTCATATCAAATTCTATTGTTTTTAAGGCAATTAAAATGGTATCAACATCTAGAATTGAAAAAGGCAATATGCATGGCAGTGTTTAGCATTTTTTACAGCTCTTACCTAGTTTCTTGCTATTGGAAATATTGTCTTTTAATGTTTTGTCCTCTACACAATGAAAGTGAATAATACAACAAAATACATGTAGCTACTAACCAATCTTATTCACATAGTCGTGTGCAGCTTTGTAATCCCCTATTGCACGTAATGCTTCAATAACTTGATATCTTGTTGGTTTAGAGCACTCCTTTAGCCAAGCTTCAAAAACACCATTTAGTCTGACAAAAAAATAATTAGGGTGAAAAATAATATTTCGCTGATAATCTGATATTTTAAGCTGAATAGCTAGAGATTGTACTTTTCCTGGCTCCATAACTTCAATATTGGCACATAGCTCATCTAAAGGTGGTGGCTCGTGTAGATATACTTTGTCACCTACACAAATAACATATTAATTATTATGAAGTGTAATTTGGCAAACTCAAGTCAAAAGCAGTATTAGTGCTATTGATGTCTAGAATTTCAACATACCTAGCCATGGGCGCTGTCGAGTGGTAACCTCTGAAGTGGAAACAATACCGCACAGGCAGGTAAGCGTTTTAAGGTCAAGCTCACTGAGCAGACACAGGTGAACTGAAGGATGTCCGCACTTGCAGAAAAATTGTATTTGTAGCTTTAAATAGTCATGACTGCAGTGAAGCTCTTTGATTGCTGTACATAAGCATTCAAATATGAATTCCTTTATTTCATAGCAGTTGGCTTGCTGCCCATTGGTAATAAATCTCTATGTACGTCACAGAGTCGATGAGGAGGATTCCGCCAGACAAGTTGTAAACCAATTGAATGGCATTTCTGTAGAAGTTGGTTGGTTTGCCTCGTTTGTTTGTCAATTCAACTAGTTTTATCCTAGCATCTTTAAGGAGAAATGTAATGAGCGTACAAAACAGTCCTCGTGGTATAACCTTGTTATTCCAGGATACAATCAATGGCTCCACTTTTTTACGGTAAGATTCTCGAAATGTTGAAAGTTCTTCTTGACCGGCCGTAAGTAAAACACAGGGAAGGAAATATTTATTAGTTTCAAACTCTGCAGTGATGTGTAACTCTATCATCAATGTAAGCAAATTGGATGGTTTACAAGAACGAGCAATTTTTTCGATTACCTCCTTCTTAAAATACCCATGTTGCATATTTTCCAAGGCATCGTTTGGCATGTCAAAAATATTTAGCGTATCTTCTATATAGTCGCTTCCCTCAGAGAATGAGATGCTAATGAGAAGTGATATATCATCAACAAGATTTTGAGGCTTCAGGAATACAACATTAGGAAGTCCCGCAAAGTAACCTACTCCAGACAAATCATGGAAGGAGAGCAATGTCTTCCGGACATCATCAGGTTTCATGTTGTGCTTCTCTCCCAACTCTTCAATAGGTATTGCCATCTTTTTTTTGTCTTGGCAACAGTCCTGGATGTCTTTAACAGTTAAGC
>NW_003546688.1:66253-67374 GCF_000090795.2 Amphimedon queenslandica | reverse complement strand
ACAAATTTTGTCATGCAAATAAAGGATAACTATTGCTATAATACTTTGCAGTTTCATGAGATGGCAATGTATAGTTTTCATAAAACAAGTGTCTAAAAATTGGTGGTGTACGATCATTGATAATGTACTCTATATAGTTTATGGCCAATTATTAGAAATTTGATTTCAGCACATACTTTTTCTAAAAGTACATATATATGTAAAATTATTAGAAAGCAGAATTGCCTCCTTTTTATTTTTGGCAAAATTTGACTAAGCATCCTGTACCAATTTTAGAGCAACTTTGAAAATTTGTAAAAAATCAAAATTTGATCAGAATCGCATCAGGAAAAATTGTAAAATGTAGTTTTCATTTTTGTGAGATTTGACCTAACACCATGTACTATTATAGTACAGGAACTTTCAACAGGTGTTAGAGCAACTTAAAAAATTTGTAAACAAATTAACTTTGATCAGAATGAGTTCCAACTATCTACACAACATAAATACATGTATATACATAAAAAAATCATAAAAATTAAGAATTCTCTCTATTTCATTTTTGGCAAAATTTGGTCATATAGTACAGGGACTTTGACAATTTTTGAACAACTTTAACTTTTAAAAATCCAATTTTGATTAGAATCAGCTCAAACATCATAATAAAACCACATATATGATCAAAAATAGTACGTTAAAAATATTACACAGAAAAGGATCTTAGCTTTGGCGATGAAAATTTTTGAGTAAATTAAAAGAATCCCATTTTAATAGCAATTAGTTCAAAAATTTCATGCAACAAAAATTTTTTTAATACTCTCAAAACCAATTAAGACAAAATACATTACATTCAGAGCATTATTATATATCCCAGACTACAGAGCAAGATATGACTTCATGTAGTCACACTCTGTTTACAGATCAACCTAGCTGAATTTTTGTATCAGTATAAAAGTATGTCATCACAGTGAGGCCATCACTAAAATAGCTTAATAATGTAATAAGGCTAACAATAATTATTCACATAGCTCAAAAGTAATTACTAAGATTAGTTTGCCCAATGGCCAGGCACTCCTAAGTAACAGGTGTGTCAAGAGAGAAATTCTTATAATTGTATATTTATGTCATCAATGCCATGATTA
>NW_003546688.1:60910-66243 GCF_000090795.2 Amphimedon queenslandica | reverse complement strand
TTAGCAGTTTTAGTGGAGCCATCTAGACTCTATAGTTCTCTATCCGCTATCTTCTTGTATAGATGGACCGCTACCTTCGAGCTCTTAGCTGCAAAATCAGTACTGGTCGGTCGGTCATGATTATAAACCACACCCAAGTCAATAAACACTAACTAGAATGGGTGGAGAGTCCCAAGACACGGCGAGGGAGAGTGAGTAGAGTATTTCTAAAAGAACTGGCTAAAGCAGCTTCAAAGAGTCCAAGGATTAGTAACAGCAAGAAGAATAACAACTCAAGAACACTGCATCCTGGTGCTGTGTTTCAATACCGCGCCGTTTCAATTAAAATAGCATCCAGTTGCTATGGCAATTGTTAGTGGCGGGAAGAATTCGCGAATATTAGCAGTCGCGAATATAAATCGTCCTACGGTATATCATAAGTTTTAAATTGATAACAGTAATTGTCTGTAAGCAGGAAAGCATAATTACTAATTGTTTGTAAGCAGGAAAGCATAATTACTGAGCATGCATCTAATGAAATTCCTGTATGCATTAGGATTCAGGTTCAGATAAATGTTAAAAAATTAGACAGTGTTAATTGACTCAATATTTGACAGGCATCTAATTAAATGTGCACAGTGACATATCCAAGATGGGGGTTAAGGGGGCTTGAGTACCCCCCTCTTGGCAGGGCTCAGAAAAAAAATTACTTAAGTCCTAGATCAGATACCTCAAGGTCTCTGCCCTATGCTCATTTTACTCCTCATTTGAAAGTATATGGCATGACCATTGATACCAGTTGCCTTAAACATAACGTCATTATACCATCGCATTGGAAATTTATGTTAGCTGATGTGTTTCATTTAATCAATATTAAAATATCATTAAATTAATCAGTTTTTTTGGACTAGGACAAGAATTACTGACACAAGTATGTATCTATTATACAACTTGCTTGATAATTAGGCTAAGAATAATTATTCACATAGTGCTAAAGTATAATTACTAAGGTCAGTTTGCCCAATGGCCAGCAGGCCAGGCACTCCTAACTAACAGGTATGCCAAGAAAGAATTTCTTATAAATGTCATCAATGCCATAATTAAATATTATACGTAGTTAGAAATTATCATGATTGTCTAAATTGATAACAATAATTATCTGTAAGCAGGAAAGCATAATTACTGAGCATGCATTTATTCAAATTCCTGATTGCATTAGGATTCGGGTTCAGATAATATTGAAAAATTGGTGTGAATTTACTCAATATTTCAAAGGCATCTAATTAAATGTAAATGTACATAACTCTATCATTTTATTTATGATTAAAGTTTATTTTTCAAATTCCTATCAACTACAGATGAATATTCTAGGCCACCCATATTATTATTATTATTATTATTATTATTATTATTATTATTATTATTATACCAATAAGAGACAAGGGGTGAACAATAGCATAGAAAGAAAGAGGGAGTAGCCCTTAGAGAATTAGAATTATTATTATTACTATGAACTTAACAGTATACTATCTATAAGACATAGAGAGGAAGAGACAAGATCTCGAGACAAAGGACAGAGAATATCAACTGGCCCCACCTGCAACACCATATGCTATGCCATGAATTTTTGTGAAGCACTACACTTGATGACGTATGAGCAAGTAAATACAATGTGAAGAATTCTGACCAACACAAATTCTTAATATAGTCAGTGAAAAAGGCTTTGATATTAATCATGCAGAACATAATAGACCAGTTGGTGCTAAGTATATTCATGGCACTTTGAGTATATTCATCGTGATACCGTAAATAAAGTAACATTTTCCTGCCGCCATTTTGGAGTCTTAGTTCAGTAATAAGAGTAGAATGGGAGGAAGTAATGTCTTTGCTTCTATATCTTCTACTGGCACTTATTAAAGTCCATGAGCCAACTCTAGACACTGGATGATGGTCAGTAAGCAGTAGCAATATTGCTGTAACGAATAAATACAGCAGTTTTTGGAGAAAAAGCTCTTTTCACGATCGCTCCATAGACAACCATTGGAAGTAGGACTCCAAAATGGCGGAAGGAAAATTTTACTCTATTTACGGCATCACAATGAATATACTTAAAATTCTATGAATATACTTAGCACCAACTGGTCTATAGATGCCATCACATTGCCCAAATTTTCTCCCATCTAAAATTGTATGATGCATAAAAGCACCCTTTATAATAAAGGCGATGGTACTCCCAATCTTAATTAATTTTAGCTAATTACACATAAGAATGATCATCTTATAGCCTACCTTCATCCTCTGCTGATGCCATCATTGCCATGACCACTTAGACGTTGAATTTCTTGAATCTAACTCCTGCAGCTTCTGAGTTTTTCACTTTACTGTATCCAGGAGCAAGGAATAGTCACCAGAAACCCGAGAGAGGCTCACAGTGGTAGCCGAGGTGGGAGCCGTCTGTCCATTGCTCAGTGAGCTGGACGACGTCGACTGCCCTCGGGGAGTTGACCCCGCATTTAGAAACCCCGGAACACGGATCCGGAAAAGTTCAGGGTGGAGTCGCTGGATTCTCGCAGAATTATCAAGGTAATTATGGATGGTGTAAGGAGAAGGAACATTCAGCTTTTCTTGTCAAGGCAATCTCAAATTATCAGTGAGATAGTGCATATATAAGGTTTGGTCTTTATCTTCAGATTTTTAGACCCTGTTCAATTAAATGACTTGCTTAAAGCGCTCGAGAGATTCGGAGTCAAGTTGCCTGCTCTTCCTTGGCGGTCACTGGGTGAAAGGCTAGGACTGGAGAAAGGTACACTAGATGACATCGAGTCGTACTTTACTGCTCTGAAGACCGTTATGGATATGATGGGTCAAAGGGTATGCGAGGATGAGTACATAGATTGCTTGAGAGAGTGCCTGTTTGTCTGGTTGGACCGTAATGATCAAGCCACGCTCAGCTTCCTCATATCTGCACTTTATAGTTTGACTGAAGAGACTTCTGAAGACAGTGGGGGGATTTTGCTTGCTGTCGAATCAATGATAGGTACATAAATTCTAGATTGTGAAGCCTTAAATAATAAATTTTATTATTATTATTATTATTCTTTAGGTTATTATGTTCTTAAGGGACTTATTGACATTCGCTATCCCATATTAACAAAGTGGACATCAATATCTTTTTCAGGGCCTAAAGACAGTGGGAAAAAGAAGTTAATTGATCTTCTTTTAAACCTTCAGGGAAACCCAGGCACCATTGTAAAGGAAGAAGCATTGGAGGTTTCTAAGCTACTTGTGGGTAAGCTAGAGAACAAGGCAGAGGCAATGCCCTTTGCTGAAGTCATACTCAATACCAGCAACTTGCAATTTTCTCAATATTTCTTTTGCTCACCTGCACAACCCACACAATATAAACTCCTCAAAAAAGCTGTTTGTAAACTGCTTTGGATTCAGTCATCACCCTACTTAGATTACTCTCTGCTTGCAAAAGAAGTAGAGGAGCTGAAAAATAAAGTTTTATCCCTCCATTCTCATCATGAGGACTTAGAGGAAGTTTTAACCAGTCAAATAGGCTCCCTTCAAAGGACTCGACGATTTACAAGAAGGCCATTTGGGGGACCTGATGACATTGACATAAAGGGCATCTCTATACTTCTTAAGCGGCTCGAAGATCACCTAATATCACTAGCTCCTCCTATTCCTATTACGATTACTGGGCAGCCTTCTTATAGTAAACCACCTACTCCTGGCTTCTTCACCGATGTCATGAAGCTTTCCACTGATGAACCAGTGGTGCCATCTTTTCCCATTCACCTCATCTCTGTCATTAACACAGGTGGGTCCCTAGCTGTTTTAGACATCATTCCATCTCTCCGTTGCTTTACACCAGTAAATATTATAGTTCATAACTTAAAGGATGATCTCGACTCCCTAATAGCTGGTTCCAATCTGACACATCAAGAAACCATCGAGTCAACTGTTCGCTCTCTCAATTCACTGAAGCCTCCAGAAAAAGCTAAAGTACCGATGGAATCAAATTTTGCCGTTGTTGGGACACAATACACTGATACTCCAGAATTTAAGGAGGAAGTTAACGAGAAAAATTACAAAATAAAATCCAAGTTAATGGATTTTGGAGAATACATATTACGTTATGGTAGCTCACTAATATTTCCTATTGATGCCGAAGCTAACGATGAATATACACAAAAAGTATTTAAGGCTCTCTCAAGAAAGATATCGAAATACTTCATTGAAGATGGCATACAGATTCAGCAGCTGTTGTTCATAATGGAGTTAATTCGCCTTAAAAATCATCAACTGATACACATATCTCAATGCATTGAAATAGGTGAAAGTTTAAGCATGGATTCTCATGAAGTCAAGAGTGTCCTAAAGTTTTGTCATCAGCTTTCAATTGTCCTTTATTTCTCTACATTCCTTAGCCACGTTGTTTTCCTTGATCCTCAATGCCTCCTGCCTAAACTGTCAGACCTCTACGACATATCTCATCAATCCAACACTCCAGGTTTAATTGAGGCCAGTACAATAGCCAAAGTATTCAGTGAGACCAGCTTACTAACACCTGAAGATGCCTTCAATCTATTAGTGAGCCTACATTTAGCTGTCAAAATTGATGCCCTCTATTTCCTCCCTTACACCCTTCAAAGGGTCTCCAACGATGAAATAGCGAATAAGAAGAGAATGGTACAGAGTGGCCTGGATCCACTTGTCTTGACTTGGGACATAGGCCAGATACCTCAAGGTCTCTTCCCTACGCTCATTGTACTCCTCATTCGAAAGTATGGCATGACCATTGATACCAGTTGCCTTAAACGTAACGTCATCATACTTGAGCATCCATCGCATTGGAAATTCATGTTAGTTGATGTGTTTCATTGGCTTGAAGTCTACTGCATTTCTAATGAGAGGCATTGCCTATATATCAAGGACACAATTTTGGCAGAAATTGAATCAATGGCATCAGTATTTAACTACAAGGAAAGCCTCTTGTCTCCTACTCTCGCCTTTCCATGTACGACGTGCAAGGACGTTCCTCAACATACTTGCATCATCAATGAAGAGACAGATGTAACAAAATGTACAGAGACCAATACATCATTCCTCATCAACTCCCAACGTCAAAAGCCATGGTTTCATCACCAGATGCCACAAGGTGAGTTTCATTTTTGCCTATTAGGAATAGTTTTTATAACTAGAGTGAACTAGGGGAAATATTAAAGCAGAGTACATGTATGTATCATTTTACCTTTTCACTGTATTATATAGAGCAAGATTCCACACCAAGTTGCATCAAAAATATGGATGTGGTTCCAACTATACTTAAGGAAGCCTCATTTAGA
>NW_003546688.1:54818-60122 GCF_000090795.2 Amphimedon queenslandica | reverse complement strand
CTACTCTACTTTTAATCTATATACCATGGTATGCAGGTTCTCTGTTGCATATCCATCAGGCTATCTCTTTTCTTTCTTTCCCCGTTTCTCTACCTCTCTTTTTACTAGCCTGTAAAGTGTTATAATAATAATAATAATAATAATAATAATAATAATAATAATAATATTTTTAACTTGTTTTACCCTGTTTGTTGAATAATAATAATAATAATATTTCTATCTTAGCATTATGATAATAATAATAATTCAAAGTTTACTACAGAATTTAAGTTATAGAATAGTTAGAACCTGCAGGGGCAAGATCCCCAATATAATCTGGCATCTATAAATGATAATAAATAAACTTAAGCAGAATCAGTTTTCAGAGGCTAGGCATGTGTGTATCATGAATATGGTATCATCCACTTACCATGAATTGAATTTTATCAAAATAGTTTTGAACTTTACCCCCCCTCCCCGACCTCAGTCCCCTGGCCCCCTGACCGCGCCCGACTATATTTTCGTGGCCCGATAGTGACTCTTGAGTTGATGTAATCTCTAGCTGCAAAGAGCGTGTCTCAGCTTGTGCGATATAGTAGTTTGAGGCTCCAGAGCACTGAGGAAGCAACCGAGATGATAAAACACACAGAATCAACTTCTAGCATGGATGGTAAGAAAATAATATGGACACTCAGTAGGCAATTGCATGATCAGCATCAATACACTTTAGTTTCTAAGACCAATTTTGAATAGACCTGAAATAAAGTTTAATGTTGCATTATAATTGAAAAACCATCCCACTAGTAAGACCACAATTTGATGGATTTCTTTGAACCAGAGGACAGTCTCTCAAAAGGGGCTGTACAGGACCCCGTTTTTCAAAACACATTCCAAATAATTGCATCCCATAGTAGACTAAATGTAGCACATTGTTATTCCACTTGTGTATATACCTATGAACCAGTATTTAAGTCAATACATGCAAAATATTTGTGAATATAACAAAATTAATGGGCCACAAAATACTTTCTGCTCTATTTAACTAGCATTTTTAAATTAATTTGTGGTCAGTGGGTGGGAAATATCCTTGACCATCCCGACATGGTGCATGGGTAGGTGCATGGAATTGCTTGTATTGTAATCTTAGCTATTTATTATTTGTGCTTTTTATTGTGGCTTCTTTCCTTATAGAGTCTGATTTTGTTAATGTTAGATGGACCAAAGTGACAGTATCAGGTCCATCTGGAACTGGGAAATCCTCAACTCTAAAATTGCTCCTCGATGAAGAAGCAGAGACAAAGCACCATAGCACACCAGTAGTCAGAAACATTGAAACGAAAATCATTTTACCAGAAGATAGTGGCAAAAAATGGAGGAAGATTCCAAGCATGGACGAAGCTCTAGAGCAAAGCAAGAAACAAGACAATGTTCATTTTATATATGCAGTTGATACAGGAGGGCAGGCGGCCTTTCTCGATATTGCTCCAGCTCTTTTACGCTATAATTCAGTCAACATTGTCACTCATAAGCTTGACGAGGCCCTTGAAGATGAGACTGCCTTTTATTATAGCATAAATGACAAGAAATATGGTGAGTCTATGAAAAGACAACTCACAAATGAGCAAGTACTGGAATGTTCAATTCGATCTTTGGCCTCGATAAATCCACCCAAGCCTTTTGAAGGTATTGAAGTGCTGCATCCAAAAGAACTTGAAGATACAGATGGTGAGAATAAGCCGTGTTTCATTGTCATTGGGACATTCAAGGATAAGGTCACAGATCCAAGGTCACTGCTAAAATCAAAAAACGAAAAGCTCAAGAAAGTACTCTCAGGATTCAGGAATAATGCCCATATTCTCCAATACAAAGATGATGCCCTAATTTTTCCAGTTAATACCCTTGGTCGAAGCTCCCAAGAACAAGAAATAGCCGATGATATTCGACGTAAAATCTGTGAATCATACATGGAAGCAAGGATACCCAGAAAGTGGTTTCTATTTCAGTTAAAGCTTAACGAGGAAAGCAAAATGAAGGGAGGCATATTGAAAAAATCAGTATGTGATGAGATTGGAGCTAAGCTTTCTCTGACTCCACGTGATGTCAATTCAGCCTTAAAGTTTTTTCATCACCTTACTGCCCTTCTTTATTTTCCTGATATCATCAGTGATACCGTATTTCTCGATTCTCAGCCTCTTTTTGAAAAGCTCTCCAAGTTGATTGCTATTTCCTTTGCTGATGGTGTGGACTATTACGACAAGGAACTGGGGATTGATTTTACAAATAAAATGGCCCCCGACAACATGAAGGATAAGGGAATTTTTGACAACTCCCTACTCGAAGACATTGGCTTTCAGTTCAAAGAGTTCAATTACAAAAGCTTCATGAAGCTATTGGAGAGTTTGCACGTCATCATACAGCTACCTGAAACACAGACAGAAACATATTTTCTTCCTTGTGTCCTTGCTATAGCTAATCCTTTTAAGTTAGACGAGCTAAAACAAAAATTCTCTATAACTACAGACCCTTTTGTGTTAAAGTGGAAGGAGAGGGTTATCCCTCAGGGTCTCTATTGTGCATTGGTTCTTCGCTTACTCCAGGAGGAGGCAATTGGCAGTGAATGCTTCATTGACGTCAAACAGCAATTTAGAAATGCCATCACTCTCCCTTGCAAGTCAAAATTTGGTGGCTCTCTTTTATTAGTTGACGCTACTTCTCATCTTGAGGTCTACTATTTGGGCAAGGTTGAGAACTGCCCTGATATTCGTGAAATCATCTTCTTGCAGGTGATTGAGGCTGCGAAAGCGTTTCATTATGACCTCAGTTCGTCTCGTCCTGATATCTGTTTCATTGATAGCAGTGAGGGGATAGTACCACTTGCCCATTGCCCTATACGCAGCAAGGCATGGTTAAAAAGTAAGTAATTTATTTATACCTTACTTTTAAATTTGAAGTTAATTTGTCATGATAGAGGACGAAAATCCTGCTCCAATTACTGTTGAGGATGAAGAAATAATACCAAGTAAGTGTAATTATTTTATGGCATTATTTGCATGCCATCAATTAATACATGTACAGTGAATTACTAGTCAGGCATTGATTTTATTGTATGCATGTGTTCAGAATATCTCTATGTTATAGTAATTGATTTTGCATGCTTCCATTTGTCAAAATTTTTGTAACCTTTTTCTGGGTTTCCTACAAAGCATACTTAGCTTCATGATGAGCTGACAAGCATTATGGTGCAAATTTAAATATCTATATAAAACCTAAATTTGATTTGAATCACCTCAAGCTTTCTGCTCAAAGTAAGAACATATATATGTATCAAAGAAAATTATAAAAATGGAGAAATCTCTCCTTCTAAATTTTATCACAATTTGGCATGTACTACAATACAGTTGAGCAAAATTCAAAAATAAATAAAAATCCAAAATTGATTTAAATTAACTCATTGTCAATCCATAAAGACATGTATGCACAAATTTTATGAATAAGAGTTCTATTTGCCATGTTTTGATAAACTACAGTGTAGGATATATTTTTTGTCAAATTTTTAAGAAACTTTAAAAAATCCACTGACAGAAGGCTGAATGACCACTATGCCAAACTCTTTGAGAAACATTGGCCTTTTTAACATTAATTTTTTGGCAAAAATTTTGTTTAATATGAACCAATAAATTTAGTAGCTGTTAAGCCTATACTATAGGCCTAAGAGCTACTAAATTTATTGGTTATGAGTTACTGGTTACAAATATCTATGAGACTATGTTCATGTGTTGAGCCTACAGCTATAGCTATTCATTTTGACCAAAAAAGGGACAGATATGTGTACCCCATTATAGTAGAACTAACCAAGCATGTAATGATAATCATGACAAATTTAAATGCTAATCACACCTGCGTCTACATGTACATGTACATGTCGTACAAAACAGGTCACTGCTCAGTCACAATTTCAAATTCAATTGGTTAAATGCCTTTCTTTGCAGGTGTTACTGAGGCTACTAGGTTTTTGGATCAGCGCCAATTTAAGTACAGCAGACATTATGAGAGTCTTGCACTTGCACTGGGTCTCACTGATGATGTTTTGGATACTATTTTAGATGACAGTTCATTCAGACGGACTGCAGAATGCCTTGCAATATGGTTGAAGAACAATCCAGGGAGTAAATGGAAAACCCTGAAAGAGGCTGTCCAAAATGTACTACTAGAAAACTAAATATTATGAATTGTTCATTGAGCATTACATGTACAAATTTATGCTTACCCTTCTTTTATTTTAAAAGTAAATGTGAATTACATTACATGTATTTTATAAATTAATGAAGGTAACTTTCTAACTATAGTCATGAGTTATTTTAAAATGATACATTTTTGTGACAAATTAATGATACATCAATCTTAATGAGCAACAACCTTCAGGTCTTTATAACAAGTTTTAGACTCAAAGTCACAGATCTCAAGCTTGAAATGATGATAAGTCATTCTGATTTTTTCATAATTTTATTAGTAATGCTTAGTAAGCTAGTTCATAACAGATAGACATGTATTCTTGATATTGTTATAGGCATCATTAATGCTTGTATCAATAACTTAATTTTATAACTCTGCAATTACATGTACCTTGGAAAAAAACACACTCTTCAAGGAATTTAATGAGTAGCTGGGGGCGCATATTAGTCAGGCCACTAAGTGCATAATATTTTAGTTATGACAAAAATGATGTACTTAATTAGTTGAAATTCAAAAGCTGTATTTAATTATTTAAAACTTAATGAGCCTTGAATACAAAAGACAAAAAGTATATTTACTACATGGACTTGGCTCACACCTGTGCAGTGTGCATAGATACACCTACATCATTATTTGATTAGTTCTTACAATATGACAGCAACTTTACTCCTTGGTCTGTTTCTATCACTTCTCCTGTGGCATCCTATAATTGGAGACTTAGATGGCAGTGGAAATGTGTTTGAATATGAGCAACAGATGGACAATGCATCTAGCAAAAGTCAGTGACAAAGTTTTCGGAATGTTTTAATATAACTATGGTAGATTCGATAATAGTGCAAGATCTAGAGGTTTTACAAGATCCATTTCTCTATTATTTGGACTACAAGACAGTGTATGTGAACTGTTCTGTTTATGGAGAGTCTCCATTTGAAGTCTCATGGTTGTATAGTACTGATGAGATATCTAATAGATCCAGTGACTACACTATCATCAGTGGTAGTAAAGTGTCTAATATTGTGTACAGTCCTAACTCTGATGATGAAGGATATGTGTGGTGGAACAGTTCTCTTCTTTTAAATCCTATTAATAACT
>NW_003546688.1:52015-53397 GCF_000090795.2 Amphimedon queenslandica | reverse complement strand
CAAGGTATATTTATCACTTAATAATGTTACTAAACAGTTTTGAATACTAATTTAGTGCCTCCAGAAATTGAACTACCACAAAACATAACTGCTTATGAGAATGAAAATATTACTATTACTGTAAAGGTAATAAGGGCCCATCCTCCTGTATTGCCTGACTACATATCATGGACATATACAACCAGTAATGGAAGTGCAAGAACAATGAATCAAAGTATTGAGGAAGAATATGATAGCAGATTCAACATCTCAGAAGATGGCAGGAGTCTTTATTTTTCTGATCTAACAAGTGATGATGAAGGATACTATCAAGTATTAATATGGCATCCAGCTGGGTATAAGAATAAAACAACCTATCTTAAAATAGAGTCACTTATTCAAGGTACAATGAGACAAATAGTTGCACAAAAGATTAAATAAATTATTAGGTACTACTGCAACATCATCATCTACTAGCACTCAATACATTACAACAATCAGTACAGCATTAGGATTAGGCATGACCATTATCATTCTGTGCATTGCTATTATAAGCATTATTGTATACAAGAAAAAAAGAAATGAAAAAGACCAAATAATGAGAGATCTATTTGAAATGGAAAACAAGTAAAAATAATTGTTTAAGTATTGTAAAATTATGAACAATTTTCTAGTGGAAGACGTAGGTCTAGTGCTTTGACAAATACTGCTCAAAGTATGTTAATCTGAAGATAATCTTAAATGTTATTGTTATCGTAGTTTATTTAAATGCTACTGACCCTGATTTTTTGAAAGCTCTACCTTTAATCCTGCTAATAAAAAGATGTAATTTGAAACTAATGGACTGCATTGGTCAAGGTAATACAATATATGAGAAAAATTTTAAAACTTGCAATTTGCTATACAGGTGAATTTGCTAAAGTATACAAGGGACATTACTATATTAATGGAGAATGCAGTCTTGTTGCTGTTAAAGCTCTCAAAGGTACCTATCATGCATTTTCTACCACATCAATGACATTATGCAACACAGGAATAATGGACAGATACAATAGCACTGATATGAAAGATTTAATTGATGAGAGTCTAGTAATGAAGGATTTGCAGCATCCTAATGTAATGGGATTGATTGGTATATGCTTAGATGCTGGACCATCACCACTGATTGTACTACCATATATGGAAGGTGTAGCTATAGTTCACATTAAAACTATATTGCATTGTGTATGCACATAGGTGGCAGTTTGCTTAAGTACTTGGTAAAGAATAGAAATATTCTGATGACTAGTACATCAACAGATGATGATGAGGTTGTATAATACTTAAAATATTGACAACACTATATCAATATCACTATTAGATCAATCAAGTACGTTCACAGCTACTGTCAATATGTTTACAAA
>NW_003546688.1:37080-51514 GCF_000090795.2 Amphimedon queenslandica | reverse complement strand
ACCCACACAAAGTTGTCAACATTTTTGAGATGATAATTACATTTTTAAGGATTGATGCTGTTGGTAATGTAAAGGTGGCTGATTTTGGTCTCTCTAAAGATGTCAGTGGTAATGTTTATTTCCGGCAACAAATGTCAAGTGGAGTTAAGCTACCAATCAAATGGATGGCCATTGAAAGTATAGAGGATGGTATATTCACTGAAAAGACTGATATAGTAAGAGAAATAAGTATATGCATTACTATACTCACACACACACACATACACACAGTGGTCATTTGGTATTACAGTATGGGAAGTGTTTAATGGAGGGAAGACACCTTATGGTGGGTTTTCACCAACATGTGTTAAGACTATGATATCTGATGGATACAGACTTGAAGCACCTTCAAATTCAGCATGCAATGATGATATGTAAGTAATACATTAATGAGTTGAATTATTAGTATAATCATCATGCTTATAGATATCAGAAGACAATGCTAAAGTGCTGGGAGAGGGATCCTAATGAGAGACCAACATTTGCTCAAGTTGTGACAGATATTGATACATTGCTATCAAACAGTGTTGGATACTTGGACCTTACAATGTAACTCAATCTTACAACGCAAACTCATGCATTATAGATTTTTTACCTATCATATAATATGATTTTTACATAATAATACAAATATGATACAATATTTTGATAGTTTAATTAGGTAACATGATAATTGTGTGCATCACTTATGTGCATGCTGCCAAATTTTTATACAAACATATTATATCAGCCATAGGGTCAATTAGATGAAAGAGTATTACTGCAAGTAGAATAATACTATTAAACCGTATTTTACAAAATTTATTCAAAGCAACTTGAAATTTTTTATCAGTTACTCAGTTTATAGATATCTGCTTAAACCTTTGACCCATAACGTAAGAACATGTACTAGTGTATAGTCTCACTGCCCAAACCATCCATTACAGTTTTTGAGTTAATGGCAAACTGGGAGTGAGACTAACCAATGTACATCATTATGTATGATTTTCCCTGTTTCAATTTTAGCAAAATTTGACTAATAATCATGTACCCCCTAGGGGCTTTCTACTCATTACATCAATCAAAATGCAGTCATCACTATAATTTTTAAAGCCAGAACAAAATTTCAACTTGAAAGAAAAAGAATTATGCATCCATTTATACACTTCTTAAAAATTTTAGGAATAGCTAAGTGTGTATTAGTTTTTCCACTAGGCGCTTTAGTTACGAAAATAATGATGCACTTAGAACTATTTGAATAATGCCACTAAGAAGATTTAAAAATTCAATAATTGTACAGAATTGTTCAAAAGGTAATGAGCCTTGAATAGAAATTACAAAAATTCTATTTACTACTTGACTTGGCTCACACCTGCACATGCACATTTACATCATTATTCATTAGTAGTACTCTTCTTCTTCACAATGACAGCAAATTTTCTCCTTGGTCTGTTTCTATTGATTCTCCTGTGGCATTTTATAGTTGGAGACTTAGGTGGTAGTGGAAATGTGTTTGAATATGAGCAACAGATGGACAATATCTCAAATGAAAGTTAGTGACCAAGTTCTTAGAAATTTTTTATGTAACTACTCCAGATTCAAAAATGCAGGATGTAGTCATTGCACAAGATCCCTTTCTCTATTATTTGGACTACAAGACAGTGTACATGAACTGTTCTGTTTATGGAGAGTCTCCATTTGAAGTCTCATGGTTGTATAGTACTGATGAGATATCTAATAGATCCAGTGGCTACACTATCATCAGTGGTAGTAAAGTGTCTAATATTGTGTACAATCCTAACTCTGATGATGAAGGATATGTGTTGTGGAACAGTTCTCTTCTTTTAAATCCTATTAATAATTCAACAGTTGGATATTACTACTGTAGAGTCAACACCTCATTTGGTCCAATCTATTCAAAACCAGTTTATATCAAGAAGCCTTGTAAGCCATTAATCTTATCATGGGTATAAATACATAATGTAATAATTCCTATAATTATGTAGATTTACCAAGGCTAAGTTCAACAAAGTTCAATAAAATTGGTGGAATGGTGCTTGGAACATGGAGAGTGATAAGTTTTCCATTGCCAAATATACTAATTTCATTTCAGTACTTGAGTGCTAACTCCCTAGGCCTCTATAGAAAAAGAGTATACAATGGCTACATGACTGCCAATGTGTCAGAAAACTTTTACAGCACAAGTCACCATTTTACTTACGTTAATAAAACAAGTGACAACAGCCTGACTGTGCATTGGAGGTTTCCGTTCCAACAGTTATTTTCAATGCGACTAATAGCAATCAGTTATGATGACTTATCTCAAAAAGCACACCATCACAAGCTATATAATCATTCTGGTATGAAATCGCTGTATCAATTAAAATACTTATATCTTTCACTTTAAAGGTCAAGCGTATGTGAATTTTTTAAGTTTATTTCATCATGAATTAAAGGTCACCTTTTCATGTCTCTGTGGAGAGTGTGATGACATTGAATGGAGACGAGACAATGTACCACTACCACAGAGTAGCTATGGTGTTGTTGCACTCAAGAAAGAGCTTTGGCCATATCACTCAATTAATCTGAAACACAGCATACTGTCAACTTCTTACTATGATCGAACTCACTATAGCTGCCACACTGTTAACTCTCAGGATGATATTTTTGAAAATTCTCCAGCATATATTGATAACCCATGTAAGTTTAACTAAGCTTTCTAATGTATTGGAACTGCAAAATAGTTATAAATCTAGATGTACCAATAAATTTTAAGGCTGTCTTTTAGCAGCTTAAAAAATACTTGTATATCAAACTAGTGTTATTAATTTTCTTTACAATGCTCATTATTTAGCCTAGATCTACAAACTAAAATTAGACTTCTGTTGGTTTAGTGTTTTTATTATTTTTTTATAAATTTAGTTGCTGAAATTATAGAGCAACCAGAAAATGCAGCATATGCTGTCTCTGGAGAAACACTGACTCTGAAATGCTCTGCTCGTAGCCTATATCCAATGACTGTCAGATGGCATGAATCAAGATTTCTGTTTGCCATAAAAGTTGTAACAAATTCATTTAAGCAAGAAGGTTTTTACAATGAATTAAACAGTACAATGAGTGTCAAAATCTCCTTACTGACACCATTTTCATTTCGCATGTGGTGTATATTCACTACAAACATTTATTTTCAACCGGATAACTTCACAAAAGGACATGGTCTGTTTCAAACAGGGATAATCTTTGAAAAGCCCCAGATAATTAATCCTTACGTCACTTCAGTGCATAGTGTTGTGACAATACAGCGTAAGTCAATTCAGTTGCAAGTCAATTTTAATTTTTATTTATAGACCCATCATCTATCACCTCTAACGTCACTAGTATAACTATCAATGAAACTGAAAAGATGTACCTTTGGTGCTTTGCTACAGGTATTCCTCAACCAACTATCATTTGGTATCACAATAGCAGACAGCTTCACTCAAACAGTTATTTGACAATAACTAATCCCTCAGCTCAACAATCAGCAGTAATTATACTACAAACTAGATATGAAAGAGATAAGGGAACATATACATGTGAAGCTAGAAACAATGTCACTAATTTGATTAAGGCAAAACAATCCCACAATATAACTGTGAATATACAAGGTACTTTAACAGTTTAAGCTAATACAATATAAATATGATTATCATATAGTGGCTCCAGAGATTGAACTACCACAAAACATAACAGCTTATGAAAGTGATAATGTTACCATTACTGTAAAAGTGGTGAGAGCTCATCCTCCTGTACTACCTGACCACATATCATGGACATATTGGACTACTTCCAGCAATGGAAGTATGACAATACCAACTATTGAGGAAGGATATGATAGCAGGGTCAACATCTCAGAAGATAGTACGAGTCTTTATATTTCTGATCTAACAAGTGATGATGAAGGATACTATCAAGTATTAATATGGCATCAAACTGGGTATAAGAATAAAACAACCTATCTTAAAATAGAATCGCCTACTGAAGGTATGATAAATTAATTCCACAAAAGTAGATTCTGTGAATAATTAGTAGGTACTACTGCATCTACTAGCACTCAATACACTACAACAATCAGTACATCATTGGGATTAGGCATGACCATTATCATTCTGTGTATTGTTATTGTAAGCATTATTGTATACAAGAAGAAAAGAAATAAAAAAGACCAAATAATGAGAGATCTATTTGAAATGGAAAACAAGTAAAAAATAATTGTTTAATTATTGTAAAATTATGAACAATTTTCTAGTGGAAGACGTAGGTCTAGTGCTTTAACAAATACTGCTCAAAGTATGTTAATCTGAAGACAATTTTAAATGTTATTGTTATTGTAGTTTGTTTAAATGCTACTGATCCTAATTTTTTGAAAGCTCTACCTTTACTCCTGCTAATAAAAAGATCTAACTTGAAGCTACTGGACTGCATTGGTCAAGGTAATACAATGTATGGGAAAAAGTTTAAAACTAGCAATTTGTTCTGCAGGTGAATTTGCTAAAGTATATAAAGGACATTACTACATTAATGGAGAATGCAGTCTTGTTGCTGTTAAAGCTCTCAAAGGTACCTGTTACACAAAATTATTCTACTTTATCAATAGCATATGCAACACAGGAATAATGGACAGATATGATAGCAATGATATGAAAGATTTAATTGAGGAGAGTCTAGTAATGAAGGATTTACAGCATCCTAATGTAATGGGATTAATTGGTATATGCTTAGATGCTGGACCATCACCACTGATTGTACTACCATATATGGAAGGTATAGAGCCTAGAATGAAACAATATTGCATTGTGTATGCAAATAATAGGTGGCAGTTTACTCAAGTACTTGGTAAAGAATAGAGATATTCTGATGACTAGTACATCAACAGATAATGATGAGGTTGTGTATTACTTACAATATAAGGACATTGTACTAATATCACTATTCATATAGATCAATCAAGTTCGTTCACAGCTACTGTCAATATGTCTACAAATTGGAAAGGGAATGCAGTACATTGTGGAAAACAATCTGATACACAGAGATTTGGCAGCAAGAAATTGCATGTAAGTTTATATTTAAGTAAATAAGGGTAATACTAGATTTTGGCACCATTTATGCATACTCTGAACAAATTTGGCATGTAAAATAAATTAATGACCCACAAAGAGTTGTCAACATCCTTGAGATGATAATTACATTTTTAAGGATTGATGCCACTGGCAATGTAAAGGTAGCTGATTTTGGTCTCTCTAAAAATGTAAGTGGTAACATTTATTTCCGGCAACAAATGTCAAGTGGAGTTAAACTGCCAATCAAGTGGATGGCCATTGAAAGTATAGAGGATGGTATATTCACTGAAAAGACTGATATAGTAAGAGAAATAAGTATATGCATTACTATACTCACACACATACACACAGTGGTCATTTGGTATTACAGTATGGGAAGTGTTTAATGAAGGGAAGACACCTTATGGTGGGTTTTCACCAACATGTGTTAAGACTATGATATCTGATGGATACAGACTTGAAGCACCTTCAAATTCAGCATGCAATGATAATATGTAAGGAATACATTAATGAGTTGAATTATTAGTATAATCATCATGCTTATAGATATCAAAAGACAATGCTAAAGTGTTGGGAGAGGGATCCTAATGAGAGACCAACATTTGCTCAAGTTGTGACAGATATTGATACATTGCTATCAAACAGTGTTGGATACTTGGACCTTACACTGTAATTCATCAATGAAAACTCTCTACTCTTTACCAATTATTATTGGAATTATTCGTACAAAATTTTCAGATTGAATTTGCAAAATCCATGTATGTATAATAATGGCTGCTAATTTTAATAAGTATGCCAATCAAAAGTAATTACTAATTCCTCACTTCAATAATAATTTTGTGCACAAATATAATTTTCTGATGCATTTCCTAGTCTAAGTGGTTTGATTATCAATTTAAATAGCATGTTACAGTTAGTATATAATACAGGCCAAATTAGCATACAAGAAAGATTTGAGTATGCCAGTCAGTCTTACTCTAATTTAATTACTAGATGAGGAAATTATTGCAAGCAGAGGAAATTAAGGATTGTTATAACAACATTCATGTGATCATTACCTTGTTGTCGCCAACTACAATTTGAATGAAATGTGTAGCATACAAAAGATCAGATAGAGTATATTAGATCTATAATTAAAGTATGGGTATTTGGGTGTCTTCTTTTATGATACTAGTCATTTACAACTCCTACATTTTGCTCTAAATAAATTAAATTATTACCATACACAAAAATTGACTTAGTACTAAATTAGCTGAATTGATCCTAATGTCAAATCATTCCTAGCATAATTCATGGACAATGGCACACATACATCTTTGAACACAGATTAATTAACAATACAACTAATTGATGTAATTACATTATATTCGATCTCATTAATGTAATTACATTATGTCAAATTAATTACATCATATGTAATAGCATGAACTCAATTACTCAATAAGGATAGCCAAATAAGGTAGTATGTGACTATTGGCTCATATCAATTTATTACAAAGTTCATTCTAGACTATACTCGTTTAAAATGACGCCTGCTTTTTTTCTAGGTCTCTTCATATCAGCTCTTCTATGGTGTCTCAATGTTGGACAGTTGGATGGTAGTGGGAATGTGTTTGATTACAAGCAAGAGATAGATGATGCTGGTTAGTAAAAATAATGTGAATGCTTTGAATAATTGTCAAGAATTGGTCTATAGATCCAATGATTGTACAAGATCCTTTTCTCTATTATTTGGACTACAAGACAGTGTATGTGAACTGTTCTGTTTATGGAGAGTCTCCATTTGAAGTCTCATGGTTGTATAGTACTGATGAGATATCTAATAGATCCAGTGACTACACTATCATCAGTGGTAGTAAAGTGTCTAATATTGTGTACAATCCTAACTCTGATGATGAAGGATATACGTGGTGGAACAGTTCTCTTCTTTTAAATCCTATTAATAACTCAACAGTTGGATATTACTACTGTAGAGTCAACACCTCATTTGGACTAAACTATTCAAAACCAGTCTATGTCAGGAAGCCTGGTAAACCATTATTCTTATTTGGTAGATACACAATGTAATAATTTCTATGATTATGTAGATTTACCAAGGCTAAGCTCCACAAAGTTCAATAAAATTGGTGACATGGTGTTTGGAACATGGAGAGTGATAAGTTTTCCATTGCCAAATATTCTAATTTCATTTCAGTTGTTGAGTAGTGAACCCATCTACCAAAAAACAGTATACAATGACTATATGACTGCCAATGTGTCAAACAGCTTTTACAGCACTAGTCACAATTTTACTTATGTAAATGAAACAAATGTCAATAGCCTCACTGTACATTGGAGTTTTCCTTTCCATCAATTATTTTCAATGCAACTAATAGCAATCAGTTATGATTGCTCATCCCAAAAGGAACACTATCACCAGCTATACAATCATTCTGGTATGAACTTTTTTTTCAACTAAAATATTCCTTTTTTTAAAGGTCAAGCTTATGCAAGTTTTCTTTCTTTATCATCCACTGAACGAAAGGTCACCTTTTCATGTCTCTGTGCAGAGTGTGATGGTATTGAATGGAGACGGGACAATGTACCACTACCAAAGAGTAGCTATGGTGTTGTTGCACTCAAGAAAGAGATTTGGCCTTCTCACTCAATTAATCTGAAACACAGCATACTGTCAACTTCTTTCTTTGACAGCTATCTCTATAGCTGCCAACCAGTTTACTATCAAAGTGATATATTTGAAATTATTCCAGCATATATTGATGTCCCACGTAAGTATTATAGATTAATGCATTGATGGATGACAACTGTAAAGTTGCAAATGAAAAGTACTCTAAATTTTAGTAGGCCTATTAGCAGTTTTTATTATACTAGTTTTGTTTCACTTAAGTCTAGCAGTTTTATAAAATAGAGATGCACCGATGTTGATATTCCAATGACCAAAAATTAATATAGCCAATACTGGCTGACCAGTAGCCAATCTGATAGTCCCATTCGACATTTTAGGTAAAAGTTTAGCACAAGTATGATGTGATTAATTTTTGCCAATTTAATCCTCACCAATAAACTAATGAGCTACAATTTCCTAGAAACCATTCATTTTTTCAGGAAAATATTAATTTTCTAAAAAAATTCTTTGATTGCATGCAAAATCCAAGTCTTGAGCAAGACTACTAAAATATATTGATAATACCAGCAGTACACAAATTAAAAGTCTAGTTGTTATTTTATGCATGAATGTAGATGCTGAAATCATCAAGAGACCAGAAGCATCAACATACGTCCCTGGAGAAACACTCACTCAGAAATGCTCTGCTCGTAGTCTCTATCCAATGACTGTCAGATGGCAAAAATCAATAAACAATCTGTTTTCAACTATAGTTAAAACAGATTCACTTGCAACAGAAGGCCTTTATAATGTATTGAACAGTACAATCAGCTTTAATATCTCCATAATGACACTGCTTTCTTTTAAAATGAGGTGTATATTCTTTACATACATTTATTTTCAACCGGATAACTTTGCAAAAGCTCATGGTCTGTATCAAAAAGGACTACTATTTGAAAGACCAAAACCAATGACAGTGAATAAAATTACACAAAATCGTGAAATGACAATACAATGTAAGCCTATTGTGATTAAAACTTTAAATAAAACTTCAATTTTAATTTTACACAGATCCATCATCTATCACGTCTAATGTCACTGATATCACAATAAATGAAACTGAAAGGATGTACCTTTGGTGTTTTGCTACAGGTGTTCCTCAACCAACTATCATTTGGTATCACAATAACACACAGCTCCACTCAAACAGTTATTTGACATTATCTAATCCCTCAGCTCAAGAGTCAGAAGTAATTATACAACTAACCAGATATGAAAGAGATAAGGGAACATATACATGTGAAGCTAGAAACAATGTCACTAATTTGATCAATACAAAGCAATTACACAATATAACTGTGAATATACAAGGTATTTATATGATATTAATATTACTAAGCAGTTTACCTTAAATTATGAAATGCACTAATTTTAGTGGCTCCAGAGATTGAACTACCACAAAACATAACAGCTTTTGAGAATGAAAATATTACTATTATCGTAAAAATAATAAGAGCTCATCCTCCTGTACTGCCTGACCACATATCATGGACATACACAACCAGTAATAGAAGTGCAAGAACAATAAATCAAAGTATTGAGGAAGAATATGATAGCAGGGTCAACATCTCAGAAGATGGCAGGAGTCTTTATATTTCTGATCTAACAAGTGCTGATGAAGGATACTATCAAGTATTAATATGGCATCCAGCTGGGTATAAGAATAAAATAACTCATCTTAAAATAGAATCACCTACTGAAGGTATAGTTTTATATAATGAACTAAAAATACAGGTATTAATAATTAGTAGTTACTACTGCAGCATCATCATCTAGCAATCAATTCATAGTTGCAATAATCAGTACAGCTTTGGGACTAGGAATGACCATTATAATTCTGTGCATTGCTATTATAAACATTGTTGTATACAAGAAACGAAGAAGTAAAAATGACCCCATTGGAAGACGCAGATCTAGTGCTTTGACAAATACTGCTGAAAGTTAGTCCATGATTGAAAAGCATTTTTTATTGCTAATGTAGTTTGTTTAAATGCAACTGATCCAAACTTTTTGAAACTTATACCTTTGATTCTGCTAATTAAAAGATCTAATCTAAAGCTATTGGACTGTATTGGACAAGGTATTACAATGTTTGAAAAAAATTATATTTTTGTCATTTTCATTCCACATGTAGGTGAGTTTGCTAAAGTATACAAGGGACATTATTACATTAATGGAGAATGCACTCTTGTTGCTGTTAAAGCTCTCAAAGGTACCAAGTAGACATTTTCTCTGAGTTACAATAGTGTATATACAACACAGGAATAATGGATAGATATAATAGCAATGATATCAAAGATTTAATTGAAGAGAGTCTAGTAATGAAGGATTTACAGCATCCTAATGTAATGGGGTTAATTGGTATATGCTTAGATGCTGGACCATCACCACTGATTGTACTACCATATATGGAAGGTATCAAGTCTAGAATAAAACAATATTTTTGCATTGTAATAGGAGGCAGTTTGTTTAAGTACTTGGTAAGAAACAGAAATATTCTGATGACTAGTGCATCAACAGATGATGATGAGGTTGTAATGTTGACTGTGTATAAACATCATATCATTATCCCGATTTGTAGATCAATCAAGTACGTTCACAGCTACTGTCAATATGTCTACAAATTGGAAAGGGAATGCAATACATTGCAGAAAAAAATCTGATACACAGAGACTTGGCAGCAAGAAATTGCATGTAAGTTTCTGCTATTTCGTAGTATATAAAAGCTTTTATTATTGCAGTAAATATAAGGGTAATAATAGCTGCTAAATATTTGGCAGCATTCATGCATCCATAACTTTGACAAGAGTTAATTAATGAGCTACAGACACTTGTCAAAACAAAAATTATATGCAGATGTTCTTTAGGATTGATGCAGTTGGGAATGTAAAGGTAGCTGATTTTGGTCTCTCTAAAGATGTCAGTGGTAATATCTATTTCCGGCAACAAATGTCAAGTGGAGTTAAGCTGCCAATCAAATGGATGGCCATTGAAAGTATAGAGGATGGTATATTCACTGAAAAGACTGATATAGTAAGAGAAATAAGTATATGCATTACTATACTCACACACATACACACAGTGGTCATTTGGTATTACAGTATGGGAAGTGTTTAATGGAGGGAAGACACCTTATGGTGGGTTTTCACCAACATGTGTTAAGACTATGATATCTGATGGATACAGACTTGAAGCACCTTCAAATTCAGCATGCAATGATGATATGTAAGGAATACATTAATGAGTTGAATTATTAGTATAATCATCATGCTTATATAGATATCAGAAGACAATGCTAAAGTGTTGGGAGAGGGATCCTAATGAGAGACCAACATTTGCTCAAGTTGTGACAGATATTGATAGACTACTATCAAACAGTGTTGGATACTTGGACCTTACAATGTAACTCAATCTTACAATGTAAACTGATAATGGGATTTTTATGTATCAAAATAATTATTCCCTTTGCTAATAATAAAATTCTTTGCATAACAACACAGACTTGAACTAGTGGTTTGATGGTTAAAGTTATGTACACATGTATTATGGTACATCATATCAACATCAGAGTATAATAAATTCAGAGATGCCATATCCCTCAAAATAACCTTCAAAAGGAAGGAGCACACAATTCACCTCATCAACCATTGGCCATAACTTGAAAAATTAAAGTCGGAATCAGCTCAAACTTTCTACACAGCATAAGGACATTTGTATCAAAAAATGTAATAAAAATTTGGCGTAATTTTGGAGCCATTTCTTGGAAAAATCCATGGGCTATAGCCCATAAATCTAAAAAATACCCAAGGCTATAGCCTTGGGTATTTTTCAGATTTTTGGTGCTTTCTTAAAATGGTTGTAACTTGAAAAATTTAAGTCAGAATCAGCTCAAACTTTCTACACAGCATAAGAACATCAATATGTATCAAAAATGTAATAAAAATTTGAGGTAATTTTGAGGACATTTTTTGAAAAAAACCATGGGCTATAGCCTTGGGTATTTTTTAGAATTTTGGCACTTTTTAAAAATGGTCGTAACTTGAAAAATTGAAGTCAAAATCAGCTCAAACTTTCTACATAGCATAATGACATTAATGTGTATCAGAAAATGTAATAAAAATTTGGGGTAATTTTGGAGCCATTTTTTGGAAAAATTTATGGGCTATAGCCTTGGGTATTTTTCAGATTTTTGACATATTCTTAAAATGGCCATAACTTAAAAAATAAAAGCCAGAATCAGCTCAAATTTTCTACATAGCATAAGGACATCAATATGCATCAGTAAATGTAATAAAAAGTTAGGGTAATTTTGGAACCATTTTTTGGAAAAACATGGGCTATAGTACAGGGTATTTTAGAATTTTGGTAAATAATTATTGCTTTAAAATGGTCATAACTAGAAAAAATTTAAGTTTAAATCAGCTCAAACTTTTTACACAGCATATAATGAAATCAATATGTGTCAGAAAATGTAATCAAAATTTAGGTTGATTTTTGAGCCATTTTTCAAAAAAAACTATGGATATTTTTCAAAAAATTGGCTTACACTGTAAAACTCATTATTGATGTCGGAATTGGTTCAAACTTTCTACATAGCATAAGGACATCAATGTGCATCAGAAAGTATAATGAAAAATTCTTTAGAACAATGTTCAACATAAGTAATGCAATCTGGGTCATATGAATGTAAAAATTAGCAGAGAATCTGGCTTTTACCAAGTGGAAAAAGCTCTTTAATTGCAATGATCAGCTGCTCTAATGTAAATTATTTTAAAGGATAGAACACAGATGACCATGATAACCATGATAACCAGTTATCTGACAGTACATCTTCTAAATGATCCCCCCTATAACTGGCCACATATGCCAGCCTGATGATAATAATATCTCTAAATCTCAACCCTCTACTGAAACTCATTGCAATTATGTTTCAGTTATTTTCATTGCTTCTTTGATACTATTATTCATTGCCATTATAATACCTTATTTTTATTAAAACCGATAATTTTTTAGCCCTAAAAATTTTTGATTTTTCAAATTTAAAATTGAATGGTTATCATGAAAGTAATAACTAGATCTTTGTGGGTTTAACTGTGGCAAAAGCTTATGAACATTTAGTAATTTGTGCTCAAACTTTTCTATATGCATAAAAACATTGTAAGATGTTAGCACCTAAAGTGTAAATAAAGGTGTGAACAGGACTGCTAGTAAATTGTGGAGTGTGCTATGTGTATTACAAGAATTACCAAACAATGCAAAATTTAATGATACAAGATTATTGGTATAATAATCCTTTATGATTAGGTCTTATTTTTTTCCGAGAAAATAGATCTCAGATTCTTTTGAATACAATAGTGGCTCAAAGGGCCTGGCTATGTGAGACTATAATAACAGCATTGATAATCATATTTTTACAACAAATAAATGATTCTCATTATGATCAATAGTGCCATTATTGCACCAAAAATTTTCAGTCATGAATCATTATTACTACATCTGTGTAAGGCTATTTAACGTTATTATAAAAAACTCTATTAGCCTTATGTTCAAAGTTTAATTTTGGCTTTGAACTTTTGGCTCAATAAGATTGTAGGTTATAGTATAAACTATAAAGGATAGCAAATAGGGTAGTTACGGTATAGACTACGTGACTTGGCTCACACCTTATTACTACAGCCTATCTACTTGCTTCAACATGATATCTATGTTTTTCCTTGGTCTGTTTCTGTCACTCCTATTACGACATCTTAATGTTGGAGAGTTAGATGGTAGTGGAAATGAGTTCAATAATGAGCAACAGATGGATAATGCTGGTTAATAATAAGTAATTCCTGGAATTATTCTTATAAACTGATCTATAGGTCCTATGGTTCTACAAGATCCATTTCTCTATTATTTGGACTACAAGACAGTGTATGTGAACTGTTCTGTTTATGGAGAGTCTCCATTTGAAGTCTCATGGTTGTATAGTACTGATGAGATATCTAATAGATCCAGTGGCTACACTATCATCAGTGGTAGTAAAGTGTCTAATATTGTGTACAATCCTAACTCTGATGATGAAGGATATGTGTGGTGGAACAGTTCTCTTCTTTTGAATCCTATTAATAACTCAACAGTTGGATATTACTACTGTAGAGTCAACACCTCATTTGGTCTAAACTATTCAAAACCAGTCTATGTCAGGAATACATGTAAGTTAATTATAGAGAAAGAAGTATATTAACATATTATTATGCATTTAGCTGGACCAATGTTGATCTCAAATAATACAAGTCTATTTAAAAAGAGAGACTTAGTGAATGGTAGTTGCATTGTAAAGAGTTTTCCTCAACCAAATATACTCGTTTCATTTCAAACCTTATTTTATATATCATCAGGAACAAGTACTAGAGTGTATCACAACTATGACACTGCTAACATCTCTCACAATCATTATGTTAGTAGTCATCTTTCCCTCTACGTTAATAAAGAAGGTGATGACATCATACGTGTAAACTGGTCAATTTCATTCAGCCATATGTTCTCAATGCAACTAATAGCCATCAGTTACAACTCTACCTCCAATGTATCTGAATATCACAAGCTATACACTCACACTGGTAATGAGGTACTATATGTTTAATTTATTTAGACTTGATTAATAGGTCAT
>NW_003546688.1:18030-29204 GCF_000090795.2 Amphimedon queenslandica | reverse complement strand
TCATTTGGTATTACAGTATGGGAAGTGTTTAATGGAGGGAAGACACCTTATGGTGGGTTTTCACCAACATGTGTTAAGACTATGATATCTGATGGATACAGACTTGAAGCACCTTCAAATTCAGCATGCAATGATGATATGTAAGGAATACATTAATGAGTTAAATTATTAGTATAATCATCATGCTTATAGATATCAGAAGACAATGCTAAAGTGTTGGGAGAGGGATCCTAATGAGAGACCAACATTTGCTCAAGTTGTGACAGATATTGATAGACTACTATCAAACAGTGTTGGATACTTGGACCTTACATTATAGAAAGGTTTATATGTACTTAATTTTTTGTTGATGTCATATTGCTTTTTTATGTGAAGAATGATTGCTTAGAACAATTCATAAATAAACTAATTTAAAGCGAGCAAATTTGAGAAACCTATTTGATCAAATACTATGAAATGCAATCACATTATACAAGGGCACTCCCTATGTGTAAGGGTTTTTTTAAGTGGTGGTAGTAAAATTAGACTAATCAAATTGATAGAAGGAAATAGAGAGGAAGAGTACTAAGCTATTGTTTTATGACTTCATGCTCAATTAAAAATATGCCATTTATAATTTCAGTAAGTATCTAAACTTTTATTTACAAACAAGAATCAGAATCTATCCAGCAAAATATATTTAAAAATTAATGTAACAACACTTCAAGACTCATCAATGGCCAACACATTTTATCAGCAAGGTCTAGTGACTGGAACATGATACTATAGCTATAACGGCTTCTTGTAGACTTATAGTAGTCTAGTGGTTAGGTTCTCTAGTACACTTCAAGAGTTTCTACAACTCCTACAGCACATGTATTATAAATAAAACCGGTGCATCTCAAACATCAGTTTTTGCCGTAAGAGCTATCCAAGAAGCAAAAGCATTAAAGTTAGTGAGAATATTATCTCTAGTGGAATGATACCTATTACTATTTATTCCTTTAGATGCTGATTTTACTTATTCTTTCAGTTGCCACATGCTGTTCTGCTGAAGTCTACTATGTCACTACAGATGGAGAAGAGTGCTTCAATTGTCATCCCCTCTCGTATTATACTAACATGTCCCAATGGCCACGTAATGTCACACTCATTTTCAGGAAAGGAGAGCACACCTTGAGGGATCAACCCCTCACAATGGTTGGACTGGAGTCTGTCATATTGAAGCAATCGTCAAGTGATGCTTTTATCAATTGTGGGAAAATGAATGAGCCGAATGCAATAAAAATAGCTAATATTAGTGGCACAGTTTATGTTGAAGGATTAAAAATAGAATGCCAATACGATGTCCTTCTTCAAAATGTAAAAAGTAACACAGTTATTTCTAATGTGCAAGGTCGGGGACTAAGCATTCAAGGATATCAATTTTTAACAGAGGTTTCGATTCTCCAGTCTACTTTCTTTATAACAGAGAATGCATCTAGCTTATTTGCAAATGCTGTAGCCATTATCAATGCAAGCAGAGTGACAATACAAGATACAGCAATATCAAACAAGTATGGAACTGGACTAGCATTGCACCGCAATCGAGGAAAAATATTTCTCAGAAATGTCACGATATCAAACAATGGGAAACAAGGCTTATACTTGGGATGGACTGAGTACAATATAACACTCAGAAACGTCAAATCGGCTCACAACAATGGAACTGGTTTGGTCCTAATAAATAATGGTGACAACATAAATCTCAATGATGTAACGTCTGCAAACAATACTAATGGACTCGTGATAGTTTCCAATGGTAACAACATTGCACTTAATAATATTAGGGTTGATAATAGCAAGAAATTTGGCTTTTACATGATGTCAAATCGAGACAATTTGTCACTAACCAATGTTAAGGTCAATAATACCAAAAGCTTGGCATTTTATATTGGTGGTAATGGCAATAAAACAACTCTTACCAACATTACTGTTACAAATACAGTATTTAGTGAAGGAATGCGCATTGAAGATAACGGGAATGAAATAACATTAGTCAACATTGTTGCAGACAATAACAGTGCTTCTGGATTAAGGCTAAACAATAATGGTTTTCAAATTAGCCTCGATAATGTTATATGCAGTAATACACAAGGTATTGGGTTAATACTAGACAGCAATGAGGACTCAATCAGGCTCAATAACATCACTCTTACTAAAAACATGTATAAAAGTTTATATCTGAGTCAAAACGGTCACAACATATCAGTCAACAATGTTGTAATAAAAGGTACAACAGTTAAAGGGAATGGGATTGAACTTTCGTATAATGGGAATAAGGTAGCACTAACCAATGTCACTGTAGATAACTGTACTGGGATTGGTCTGATGGTGTTGGCAAATGGAAATAGTCTCATTCTGAGTAATGTCACCGTGACTAACACTAGTTATGGGACTGGAATGTACTTGGATTCTAATGGAAAAAATACCATGCTTCATAACATAACAATAACCAGTAGTCGCTTGAATGGGATTTTTGTTGAAAGAAGTGACACTGGCTTAACCTTAGAAAAAATTAAAGTAACTAATAATGGTGTTCAAAATTTGGTGGTATCAGGAAATAACAATAATATAGCAATAAATGAAGTGATAGCTAGAGGGAGCAAAACAGCATTCTTTGTATCTGGTAATGGCAATAACATCAAAGTGGCCAATGTTAATATAACGAATAGTACAGGGCTTCCCTTGTATGTATCACTAAATGGTAATTACTTTTCCCTAACAAATGTGAATTTAAAAACTTGTCATCATGGCTTGCGGATAGAAGATAATGGAAACAACATAGCTCTCAGCAACATTAGAGTAAATGATTTTACCGAAAGCTCTGGGATACGTTTAAATAATAATGGAGCTAACATTAGTCTCAACAACATTATATGCAGCAATACAAACAATACAGGATTGGCACTGGACAATAACAAGGACACAATCACACTCAATAACATTATTGCAAAAAACAATACTTCTGGGGGCATCGGCATATACTCTAATGGTGACAATATTCAGCTCCACAATGTGACTGTTGCCAATAATAACAAAGGAGGGATTGAGATGACATACAATCGTTACCTCATTATTTTATCAAATACTAGTGTCATTAACAATACTGGCACAGGTATATATATTGAAGGAGAAACAAACGTGACTTTTGCTCATCAGCCCACCACACTGTACAATAACAGCTCACCAGGTAATGGAGGAGGTATGTGGATTGGTAGAGATATTGTTATTTCTAGCAACACGGTTGTCAATTTCTACAACAACACTGCAAGAGGTGCCGGGGGTGCTGTCTATGTAGATACCAGGGCAAGTAAACATGACTATAAAAATTGCACATTTTTCTACCTCCGTCCAACCTTTAAAAATAATTATGGAGCAATTGCTGGTGATGATATTTATGGTGGTAAATACGCCTACTGTATTGGAGGTAGGGCAGATACCACAACATTTTTTGATGGAATCTATTGCATCTATAATTTAATCAGATTTTTCCCCACTCCAGTCTCCTCTCATATCTCATCCAGTCCAATTGGTGTCTGCCAATGCTTAAATGACTCAGTCGTTGATTATAATAATAGATTTATTCATAAAGTATTGTATTCGGGGCAATCTATCACAATACCAATAGTAACTGTTGGTACATGTGGGGGGATAAGCCCTGGAGAAATAGTGACTAAAAATACAGATGGTATACAAGTTGTCCTCAGTAATACGAACCAAGAAACAGAGAAGCAGTGTAAAAACTTTACGTATCAATTTTTACAGCAATCCACAAACATCTTTAGCGGAAACGTCTCTCTACAACACAAACTAGTTCCTGATAAGGAGACAAAGTACTTGATGTATTCGGAATTGACCATTAGTCTAACATTCCTCCCTTGTCCTCTTGGGCTAGAATTAGCAACTGAAAGGTATCGCTGTGATAGTACTGTCAGCAGTATCAATGGTACAGAATGTGATGTTGAATGGATGCCTAATCCAATTAAGAGATACGGAAACAATTGGCTGCACTATGATGAAGACTATGAGTGCATAATAGCCCACAGAGCCTGTCCATTTGATTACTGTGACACTTCCACAGTATACCTTAGCCTCAATGAATCTCATAGTCAGTGCATGTTCAATAGATCAGGTATACTCTGTGGGGAGTGTCAACAAGGGCTCAGTCTCATGCTAGGCTCCAACAAATGTGCCTCTTGCAATAACAACTACATATCACTCTTTGTTGCTTTCCTTGTAGCTGGTATAGTCCTTGTGGTATTTCTCATGACAAGTAACCTCACTGTCTCTGTGGGTAGTATCAATGGGCTGCTCTTCTATGCCAACATTGTCAAGCTAAACCAGACTGTACTGTTCCCCAATGGTATCAGTATTCCTGTATTGAGCCAATTTATCGCTTGGCTTAATCTTGATCTTGGAATTCAGACCTGTTTCTTTAATGGCTTGGATGGTTACTGGAAAACGTGGCTTCAGTTTACATTCCCTCTCTACATATGGCTCTTGATTGGCTTCATCATAATTGGCTCTTACTACTCTGGTAAACTATCACGTCTCTGTGGTAACAATGCAGTGCCTGTTCTAGCTACACTCATTCTCATGTCTTATTCGAGGCTCTTACAAACAATCACTAATATTCTGATGTCAACCAAAATCAAATGTAGTACCTATCATTGGATTGTATGGAATGTAGATGGTAACATTGGCTATCTGAGTCCTAAGCACATTCCATTGTTTGTTGCAGCATTGATCTTCCTGTTACTTGGGATAATATACACAGTGCTGGTATTCTCAGGTCAGTGGTTACAGCGATACAGTGGTAAGTGTTGCAAGAGCTCTAGGGATCCTGTCGTTAAACTAAAGCCATTCATTGATGCCTATACTGGGCCATACAAGGACAACTATCGATTCTGGACTGGTCTCCTATTGATTGTACGTCTGGTACTAACACCAGTGTTCTCTTATACTACTGGTAGCTTAAGTATAATCCATAATTACATTATCGCTCTAACAGCATTCATTCTAATGATTTTCATGAGAGGCATCTACAGAAAATCCACTGTTAATGTTCTGGAATATTGCCATTTCTTAAATTTGGCTGTCCTGTGTCTATTCAGTGCAGTTGGTAAGGATTTAGGGTTCAGTGTATACTCCACTACTATCATTACTGGTGTTTCCGTAAGCTCAGCTATGCTTATGTTCATTATTACCATAATAGGTCACATTTACTGGAAGGTTTTTGGCTCAAAGAGACAGACTCACAGAAATGAAGGCTTTAACTTTTTGAGAGACCTTGCATTAGAAGAAAATAAAGATGTGACAGATGAAGGTTCTCCTGCTAGGCTTGTTATGAGGAGAGAATCTTTAATATTTGATTTTAATTTTAAAGAAATGTAGCTAGATAGTTTGCTATGGAACATTTGATTTAATACTAGATTTTTATGCTAAATAAATGTAGCTAGATTAGATTTTTTTACAATGCTGCTTTTCAAAAATTGTTTTGTTTTTTTAATGGTCATACTCAAAAAATTTTTCCCAGAAATAGCTCAAACTTTCTAGATAGCATAAAGACATCAATATGTATCAGTAAATGTGCTTAAAAGGTGGGTTAATTTTGGAGCCATTTTTGAGAATAAAACACAGGCTCAATGTTACATGATTGATGTGCATTGAAAATAAGAAATATGACACTGTTCACACTATGCACACATATCTGAATTCCTGGAATGAGGGTAGAATATAGTTAGCATAACAATATTCATAGTATTTCCAGGAATCAGTATAAGGGTATTTCTATTACTGTTACCCGTGTAGCTGTGAGATTTTGTGTAATGGCTACATACAACCCGCCTCTAAGTAGAGCTACTAAGATTTCCTCTTCAAGTGCTAGTTATCATGCTTGTGGTGACAATATTGCTGCTATTGACTTTGGAACCACATCAGTCTCTCTGGCCTATACTACTAAAGGAGATGATGAAGTAAACACTCTTGTCCTAGACAGTGATAGGAGGTCTATGAGAGTTCCAAATGCAATTTTGCTGAAAAGAGATGAAAGCAAGAATATCTCTGTCGTGGGATTTGGAAGTGACACAAGAACTCAATTTGCATCAATGAAAGCAGAGATTCTCTCTGAACACATCTACTTTGAACGGGTTAAGATGCACATGAGAAAGGAAAAAGTAAGTCAACCGATCATATGGTATGTTATAAAGTAAATTTTAACAGAAGGTGACTAGACAGACTCAAGTAAAAGCTTCTTCTGGTGAAAAGTTCTATCTTGTTGAAGTAATCGCATTTATTCTCCAGCATTTGAAGAACCAATTGATAGAGCATTTCATACGCAGTCCAATACCACTGAAGACAACTGATTTTGATTGGGTCATTACTGTACCTGCTATATGGGATGCATGTGGAAAGAGAATGATGAGAGAAGCTGCCTATATGGTAGGTGCACAGCATTGAATAACAACAAACTCTAGACACAATTTTTTCCTAATATAGGCAGGTCTACTGACAGAATCTGGTGGCATTAATCAATTCACTCCAATTTCTGACATCCCTCTTCTTATCCCTGATGAAACGAATTCAAATAGGCTCTTATTGGCACTGGAGCCTGAATCAGCAGCTTTCTTTTGCCAAGAAACAATTGCAAAGCAAAAGCAACATTCCGATATAGCTATAGAGCTACCAACAGAATACATGGTAATCGATATAGGAGGAGGAACAGTTGATATCACTGCTCACATGACAGTAAATGGTGAAGTTACAGTTCTGAATATACCTACAGGCAATGAATCAGGTGGCACAAAAGTTAACAAAGCTTTCTCCAAATTGATGGAAAAGCTACTCAATGACCAGGGCTTTAAAAAATTTTGCAGTTCCAGGGACCATTCACAGCAAATAGCTAATTTAAACAAGATTTTTTACAGTGAGTTCGAAAACCAAAAAATAGCATTTGGGCAAGGCAACCTTGAGGATATTGCAATAGGCTTACCAAGAAGATTTTCCTCATTTTTTGAGGAATTTCTAAAATCAGAGGTGGATAAAGTTGATGGGATTGAATATGATGAAGATGCAAATGACACATTGTATGTAGATAAAAAAGTAGTTGAGAAGGAGCTATTTGGTCCAGCCATTGATGGCATCATTGATTGTACATTAGCAGCTATTAAAGAGAATGAGTTCAAAGTAAGCACATTTTACTTGGTTGGTGGATTCGGAGGTTGCAGATATGTTCATCAAAAATTAATGGCTGCCATAAACAAACTGTACACGTCTGAAGGACGTACATGCAATGTATTAGTGCCGCCTACTCCTCAATTAGCTGTTGCTACAGGAGCTGTAATGTGGCGTCGAAATCCAGGGAAAATAAAAGCAAGACGATCTGATGCAACATATGGTATAGCTACAACGCTGCCTTTTGATCCAGAGAAGCACGATGAGCATTACAAGTTTTTCGACAAAGATCGAAATGAGTATCGATGTAATAATGTCCTTGATGTGTTTCTGGAGAAAGGTGAACTGATAGATGTTAATCAAAATCTTACCATAGATTTATCTCCATCAAGTGCATCAGATACTACAGTTTCTATTGAAATCTACTCAACTCCTTGTCTTGGCGTTCAATATATCAAGGACAGAGATGGGAAGAAAATGGCTGTTAAAATTGGTAAACTAGTCATTGATGCACCCAACCCTGATAATCTACCAGTCGAAGAGCGTATAATTGATGTCACAATGGATTTTAGTGGTACTGAAATTCAGGCCAAAGCAAAGTATCGAATCAACGGAAAAGAAGTTAAAACAGTCTGTGACTTCCTTTCTACTTATTAACTAGAAGTACATGTAATAGACGTTTCTAATATTAGATAGTTAACTGGTTTGCATAAATTGTAATTCTTGCTAAAATTGTAGTCCAAATAAAACTTCTTATCACAAAGGATATTCACGATTTCTAAGAATTGCTTATAGAATGTGTAGGCTTGGATTTACACAGCTGGCACAAGCACTTCTATGAATTTAGCTCCCTATGCAAACACGTTCCAGCTCAATTCCTGTTGCTTTTATTAGTTGTGCATGAGTGCATCATTCTTACTCAACAGAGCAAATTGAATTCCCCTTAAGTATGATAGCTACTGATAAATAGTACAATAATATAAACTATAAACATGTATTATTGATGATTATAGTAGACCATAATTTAAATGCTTTGTTGGAATTGGCTGAACATGTATTATTGATAGACTATAATTTAAGTGCTTCGTTGGAATTGGCTGAAAGCTACAAGGTCATAATCATTTCATAAAAAGACCCTTTATACTCTTATTTGTGATGTTTTGTCATACAGACATGGTCAAAACAATATGATAGCAAACAAACATGGCTGATAGTGTTCTTTCAACTATTGTAGTAAACAATAGCATTCAGTGTAGACACAACACAATAAATTTGATTATAAATCTAATTCAGAACAAAACTCTAAAGCATGGCAGTTTATGACCTAGTCACATATTATGATGACTGTATAACAGTGACCAGATACAGCCATTAAAGGTTCAAGATCTGATGGTGTTTGAGCTGTACAGTCATTTTAAAAACGTTGAAATTGATAATAAAAAATCCTCATCATAAAATAAACAAAACAGAAGATATAACTCCTGCTCCATTAAAGCATTATGGGTGGATAAGAAACAGAAGCATCACTGGCTGGAAAACCCTATGTGTTAAATTTATGCCACACCAGTAGTAATTAATAAGTAATGTGCTTATATCACTTTTGCTATAATGCCATGCACAATACAATAAAGTAGTACACATTAGTACTTTTAGTAGCACCATAAAAATCAACAAAATATGTTTTAACATGAGAAAAGGATTCATATCATCTCTGAAGCAAGTATAATAGGACTCTGATGACAAAGCAGTCAATCAGAAAAAAGAAATATCCAAAATTTCCACTTATAAGTCAAGATCTTATATTTTAAATTTCTTGTCATAACCAATAAATTTACAAACAGCATTAAAATATTTAATCAACAATGACTATTGGCTGTCTTATAATAAACAAAAGAGTAATTGTCTCACATACCTGGAATGCGACAGCATTATGTGATAGCAAACAGCATATTGTAAGGAAAACAGTCACGTCTCACCATAGTATATTTAAATGCACACATTTTGCTATTATGGTAGAGACAGTGCAAAAATACATTCAAGAATGGCAGCTACTAGCTTGCTTTTGAGCCTTCTACTTCTTTTGTGGTATTCAAGTGCTGAACAGCAAAATGAACCTGATTTTGAGGGAGATGATGATAACACAACAATGAAAGGTCAGTAAGAAAATCTTGTAACTTATCATTTTCTCTATAGTTCCAGTTATGTTACAGAATCCCTTTCTCTATTATTTGGACTACAAGACAGTGTATGTGAACTGTTCTGTTTATGGAGAGTCTCCATTTGAAGTCTCATGGTTGTATAGTACTGATGAGATATCTAATAGATCCAGTGACTACACTATCATCAGTGGTAGTAAAGTGTCTAATATTGTGTACAGTCCTAACTCTGATGATGAAGGATATGTGTGGTGGAACAGTTCTCTTCTTTTGAATCCTATTAATAACTCAACAGCTGGATATTACTACTGCAGAGTCAATGCCTCATTTGGTCCAATCTATTCAAAACCAGTCTATGTCAGGAAGAATTGTGAGTCATTATTCAAACTATATATTAATAATTTTTTTGTAATAATTTTTATGCATAGATCTACCAAGGCTAAACTTCACAAAGTTTATTAAAAGTGGTTACAGTGTGATTGGAACATGGAGAGTAAAAAGTTTTCCATTGCCAAAAATTCTTATTTCATTTCAGTACTTGAGTAGTGGGTCTCGAAGCCGAAAAAGAGTATACAATGACTTCATGACTGCCTATGTGTCAAACAACTTATACAGAACAAGTCACTATACTACTTATGTTAATAAAACAAGTGATGATAGCCTGACCGTACGTTGGAGGTATTCTTTCAATCGATTGTTTTCAATGCGACTAATAGCAATCAGTTATGATTACCCATCACAAAAGGCACACTATCACCAGCTATACATTAATTCTGGTATGAACTTATTTTATCTACTAAAATAAACTTATATCTTTTATTTTAAAGGACAACCATATGTAAATTTTCTTGCTCGATCCTCGAGGCAACGAACATTCACCTTTACATGTCTTTGTGCAGAGTGTGATGGTATTGAATGGAGAAGGAACAATGTACGACTACCAAAGAGTAGCTATGGGGTTGTTGCACTCAAGAAAGAGCTTAGGCCTTATCACTCAATTAATCTGAAACACAGCACACTGTCAACTTCTTATTTTGATGCACATCACTATAGCTGCCATACACTTAACTCTCAGAATAATATATTTGAAAACTCTCGAGCATATATTGATGTCCCATGTAAGTATATAACTACCTTTTCTAATGTATTGGGAACTGTAAAATTAATTGCAACTTTTAGTATAGGCCTGTTTTAAATTTCTATTTCACTGCATTTAAAATTCTCTCACTTTATAGCCTATATATGCAAACTAAAAATAATCTTTAGGTTCTAGTTGTAATTTATTATATGACTGTAGATGCTACAATCATCAAGAGACTAAAAGGATCAACATACGTCCCTGGAGAAACACTCACTCAGAAATGCTCTGCTCGTAGTCTTTACCCAATGACTGTCACATGGCAAGAATCAAAATTTCTATTTGCAAGAAAAGATAAAATAGATTCACGTAGTACTACAGGCCGTTATAATATACTGAACAGTAAAATCAGTGTCAGAATCTCCTTGCTAACGCCACATACATTTAATATGTGGTGTGAATTCTATACAACCATTTATTATCAACCGGACAACTTTACAAAAGTACATGGTCTGTACCAAAAGGGACTATTATTTGAAAAACCAAATAAATCTGGAGTTTCTGGCACTACAGGATATAGCACAATGAGAGTACATTGTAAGTCTATTTTAATTGTGTTTCAAATTTTAATTCTATTCTATATACAGATCCATCATCTATCACCTCTAATGTCACTAATATCACAATAAATGAAACTGAAAGGATGTACCTGTGGTGTTTTGCTAGAGGTGTTCCTCAACCAACTA
>NW_003546688.1:9567-16395 GCF_000090795.2 Amphimedon queenslandica | reverse complement strand
AAGAAATGTCAAGTGGAGTTAAGTTGCCAATCAAATGGATGGCCATTGAAAGTATAGAGGATGGTATATTCACTGAAAAGACTGATATAGTAAGAGAAATAAGTATATGCATTACTATACTCACACACATACACACAGTGGTCATTTGGTATTACAGTATGGGAAGTGTTTAATGGAGGGAAGACACCTTATGGTGGGTTTTCACCAACATGTGTTAAGACTATGATATCTGATGGATACAGACTTGAAGCACCTTCAAATTCAGCATGCAATGATGATATGTAAGGAATACATTAATGAGTTGAATTATTAGTATAATCATCATGCTTATAGATATCAGAAGACAATGCTAAAGTGTTGGGAGAGGGATCCTAATGAGAGACCAACATTTGCTCAAGTTGTGACAGATATTGATACATTGCTATCAAACAGTGTTGGATACTTGAACCTTACTAAATAAGTCCAATTGAATATTATTGCAGGCTATACAAGACACATCCTATACATGCACATGTACTGGTATTGTAACTATATTTTGTAGTGTTAAGCATTATCTTCAGTTTAATTAGCCTAATAAAATCATTATAAATTCATGTACTTAAAGAAATTTTGTTCAGAAACATTGCATATCATAGCCAGATAAAATTCAACTCAGCTCTAATTTAAATGTATTAACTTGGAATATAAATAGTATTGGAAATTGCAGAGTCAGGTTAAGCTATACCACAACATCATCATAAACAATACCATATAGCAGTTGTTTAATTTAAATGTTGTTTAATGTAAAGTTATTTACTTTAAATGTTGTAGTTTAAATTTAAAGCACTCAAACAAAATTCCCGATACAAAACAGAACATCAGCTTATTTAAGTAACATTCTGGTAGAGCTATAAAGCTATGAACAGAATACATGGTAATTGATGTAGGAGGAGAAACAATATCACTGCTTAAATGATGATAACAGTTCTGAATATACCTATGGAGGCAATGAATCTGGTGGCACAAAAGTTAACAAAGCTTTCTCCAAATTGATGAAAAAAATACTCAATGACCAAGGTTTAAAAAAAATTGCAGTTTCAAGGACCATTCACAGCAAATAGCTCAAAATTTTGCAAGTTTGAAAGCCAAAAAAAGCACTTGGGCAAGATAACCTTAAAGATATTGCAGTAGGTTTACTGAGTAGATTTACCTTATTTTTTGAGGAATTACTAAAATCAGAGGTGGATAAAGTTGATGGGATGAAGATGTAAATGATACTTCGTATGTTGATAAAAAAGTGGTTGAGAAAGAGGTATTTGGTCCAGCAATTGATGGCATTATTGATTGCTTAGTAGAAGCTATTAAAGAGAATGAGTTCAAAGTAAGCACATTTTACTTGGTCAGAGGATTCGGAGGTTTCAAATATGTTCATCAAAAGTAATGGCTGCTATAGAAAAACTGTACATGCCTAAAGGCTATACATAAAATGCATTAGTGCCACCTAGCTGAGCTGTAATTTGGTACCAAAATCCAGAAAAAAATGAAAGCAAGATGATATGATGTTACATATGGCATACCTTTTGATCCAGAGAAACACAAATTTTTTTGGTATCAATGTAATAATGTGCTGGATGTGTTTTTTGTGAAAGGTAATTATTAATCAAAATCTTATATCTAGATTTATCTCTTTCAAATGCATCTGATACTAAAGTTTCTATTGAAATCTACTCAACTCCTTGTCTTGGTGTTCATTATATCAAGAATAAACGTGGGAAAAAACAGCTGTTAAAATTGGTAAACTATCTAGTATGTAATGCACCCAACCTTGATAAGTTAATAACCTACCAGTTGAAGAGCGTATAATAGATGTCACAATGGATTTCAGTGGTACTGAAATTCAGGCTAAAGCAAATATCAAACATTTAGATAAACACAGCTGGTACAAGCACTTCTATGAATTTAGCACACATGCCAGTTTATTTCCTGTTGCTTTTATTTTATAATAGTGCATGAGTGCATCATTCTTACTCAACAAAGCATATTGGATTCCCCCCGCATGTTTAGCTGCTGGGACCATTATTGATAACCATGGTCCAGACAAAAATTTAAATGCTTATTGGAATTGGCTGAAAGTTACATGGTCATAAAAATTATTTCATAAAAAGACCCTCTAACAATTAATTACTCTTAAATTTTGTGCAAACAAGCATGGCTGATAATTTTGTTACAACCAGTATAGTAAACAGAAGCATTAGTATAGGCACAAAAAAATAGTGTGATTATAAATCTAATGCAGAACAAAATTCTAGAGCCTGTATGATAATGAGTTGTAGTTTAAAGGTCTTCATACACAGGGAACTTGTTGCCAGTAACATTGTGGTTACTTTGACTTGTAAGCAACACGTTGCCAAAAATAGAACGGCTTTCTATTTTTGGCAACATGTTGCTTACAAGATCAAAGTAACCACAAATGTCACACAGACATAAAGCTTCGTAGATGAACTGTACAGTCATTTTTAAAACATTAGAATTGATTGTCCAAATTTAGAGAGAAAAAATCCCTCATCATAAGAATGAAGATGCATGTGCTTCATTAAAGCATTATGAGTGGATAAGGAAAAGTGGCATAAGCATAATTGTAGAAAATCCTATATCTTACACTTATGCCACACCAGTAGCAAGTAACTAACACATAATGTCCTTATATCACTTTTGCTATAATGTCAAGCACAATACAGTAAGTAGTACATATTAGTAGTACACTAAAAGTCAACAAATGTTTATATGACAGCAAAAGAGAAGTGGATTCAAACATTCTCTGATGTAAGTATGAGTGGAAATAGGACAAACAGTCAAACAGAAAATGAAAATATCTGAAAGTTCCCACTTGTAAGTCAAGATGTCGTATATCCTGATAAGGAATAGATTGCAGCATTAAAATATTTAATTAGCAATGACTACATTGGCCATCTTAGAGCTATATCTATAACAATAAAGACATGGCAACAGGGTAATTCTCCTATACCTAATGCAGCAACAATAGTAAACAAACTATTGTAAGGAAATCAGTCCATCTCACCAAGAGTAGATTATCTATACTCTTGATCTCACCTTAGTACCTATACTTACATGTAATATTATGCAATAACAGTGGACACAGTACATGCTAAACTACATTCAAGAATGGCAGTAAATGGTTTGTTTTTGTGTCTACAACTTCTTTTGTGGTATTCAAGTGCTGAACAGCTAAATGAACCTAACTTTGAGCAAGATGATGGTAACGCAACAATGAATGGTTGGTAAGAAAAATGTTCTAACAAAAATTTATTGCCTTATAGGTCCAGTTATATTACAAGATCCCACTCTCTATTATTTGAACTACAAGACAGTGTATGTGAACTGTTCTGTTTATGGAGAGTCTCTATTTGAAGTCTCATGGTTATATAGTACTGATGAGATATCTAATAGATCCAGTGACTACACTATCATCAGTGGTAGTAAAGTGTCTAATATTGTGTACAATCCTAACTCTGATGATGAAGGATATGTGTGGTGGAATAGTTCTCTTCTTTTGAATCCTATTAATAACTCAACAGTTGGATATTACTACTGTAGAGCCAACACCTCATTTGGTCTAATGTATTCAAAACCGGTCTATGTCAGGAACACTTGTAAGTTTTTATTCAAACTATATGCATCGGTATCTTTGTAATAATTTTTATGAATAGATTTACCGAGGCTAAACTTCACAAGGTTTGTTAAAAGTGGTAACAATGTGTTTGGAACATGGAGAGTGATAAGTTTTCCATTGCCAAAAATTCTAATTTCATTTCAGTACTTGAATAGATCTAGTAAATCTCTAAGCCAAAAAAGAGTATACAATGACTTCATGACTGCCTATGTGTCAAACAACGCATACAGTACAAATCATTATAATACTTACGTTAATAAAACAGGTGATGATAGCCTGACCGTACGTTGGAGGTATTCTTTCCATCGATTGTTTTCAATGCGACTAATAGCAATCAGTTATGATTACTCATTGCAAAAGGCACACTATCACCAGCTATACAATCATACTGGTATGAACTTGTTTTTTCAACTAAAATATACTTTTATTTCAAGGTCAAGCTTATGCAAGTTTTGATTCTTTATCATCCACTGAACGAAAGGTCACCTTTTCATGTCTCTGTGGAGAGTGTGATGGTATTGAATGGAGACAGGACAATATACCATTACCAAAGAGTAGCTATGGTGTTATTGCACTCAAGAAAGAGCTTTGGCCATATCACTCAATTAATCTGAAACACAGCACACTGTCAACTTCGTACTATGACAGTTATCTTTATAGCTGCCACGCAGTTAACTCTCAGGATAATATATTTGAAAACTCTCCAGCATATATTAATGTCCCACGTAAGTGTAACTAGCTTTTCTCAGTAATGCATTGGGAATAGTTAAGTTGCAAATAAGGCTAATTTAAACATTTTAATAGAGGCCTTTTAAAATAGTATTTTGTGTATCATTACAATATAGTTAAATTGCTATTTAGCATGCAAATTAAAGTTATATAGACTTAATTTAGGTTGCTACATGATGTAGTTGTTATTTTTCATATAAACATAGTTGCTAAAATTATTGAGAGTCCAAAAGCATCAACATACATCCCTGGAGAAACACTCACTCAGAAATGCTCTGCTCGTAGTCTCTATCCAATGACTGTCAGATGGCAAAAATCAAGAAAAAATCTGTTTTCAACTATAGTTAAAACAGATTCACTTGCAACAGAAGGCCTTTATAATGTATTGAACAGTACAATCAGTGCAAGAATCTCCTTTTCAACACCACTTTCATTTAATATGAGGTGTAAATTCTATACACGAATTTATTTTCAGCCAAATAACTTTACAAAAGTACATGGTCTGTATCAGAAAGGGCTATTATTTGAAAGACTAATAAAATCTAGAACTAATATTGATACACCATATCGCAGAATGACAATACAATGTAAGTCTGATTTTAATTTTAATTCGTAACGATCTTGAATTTCAATCATAAACAGATCCATCATCTATCACCTCTAATGTCACTAATATCACAATAAATGAAACTGAAAGGATGTACTTGTGGTGTTCTGCTAGAGGTGCTCCTCAACCAACTATCATTTGGTATCACAATAGCACACAGCTCCACTCAAACAGTTATTTGACAATAACTAATCCCTCAGTTCAACAATCAGCAGTAATTATACAACTAACCAGATATGAAAGAGATAAGGGAACATATACATGTGAAGCTAGAAATGGTGTCGCTACTAATTTGATCAATGCTAAACAATCCCACAATATAACTGTGAATATACTAGGTATTCATATAATATTATTGTTACTAAACAGTTATGCTAATTTAGTGGCTCCAGAGATTGAGCTGCCAGAAAACATAGCAGCTTATGAGAATGAAAATATTATTATTACTGTAAAAGTAATAAGGGCCCATCCTCCTGTACTGCCTGACCACATATCATGGACACATACAACCAGTTATGGAAGTGCAAGCCTCAATCAAAGTATTGAGGAAGGGTATGATAGCAGGGTCAACATCTCAGAAAATGGTAGGAGTCTTTATATTTCTGATCTAACAAGTGATGATGAAGGATACTATCAAGTATTAATATGGCATCCAGCTGGGTATAAGAATAAAACAACCTATCTTAAAATAAATACTATACAAGTTGGTATACAAGGTAGGAGGATAAAAATGGTGAAAAAATATATTGTTGATTTTAGATGGAGAACCATCTACGGCCTCATCTGCTACAAATTCAAATGGATTGATCATTGGTATAGCTTTAGCATCAGGGTTTGCACTAATGGTACTGTGCCTCATAGTGGTAGGAGTCATTTGTGGAAAAAGATGCAAAAGTAGAACAGAACCTATGATTGCATTTGAAATGGAAACTCGGTAACTATACATGTATATTGTTCATGACTTTCATTTAATTTTAGTCTGAGGCTAATCTCAACTTCCACAAACAATGCTGAAAGTAAGTTCAAAACATAGAGTGCACGTGTATGTATAAAATGCATGTTTGTACAGTTTGCTTAAACAATATTGATCAAGAAGTTTTGAAAAATATTCCCTATGCTTTGTTAATGAAGAAAACTCACTTAAAGATACTGGATTGTGTTGGACAAGGTTAAGAAATATAATTCCTTGATTTATCATATAAAATTCCTACAGGTGAATTTGCTAAAGTGTACAAAGGACATTACTATATTGACAGCCAATGTATTACAGTTGCTGTTAAAGCACTTAAAGGTATAATAAATTAATAATATTAAGTTCATGTTTATTTTGACACTGTCTAATATATAGGAACATTGGACAGATACAGTAGTGAAAGTATGAAAGAATTAATTGAGGAGAGTCTAGTAATGAAGGATTTACAGCATCCTAATGTAATGGGATTAATTGGTATATGCTTAGATGCTGGACCATCACCACTGATTGTACTACCATATATGGAAGGTATAGAGCTTAAAACTATGCTTCTTACATTGCATATTACATGTATGAGTAATAGGTGGTAGCTTGTCGAAATATTTAATAAAGAATCGAGAGAGTTTGATGGCTTGCACATCTACAGATGATGATGAGGTATCAATAATGCATACAGCATATAGGCATGCATCATATCCATAGATCAATCAGTTGTGCTCCCAGCTACTGTCAGTATGTTTGCAAATTGGAAAAGGAATGCAATACTTGGCAGGAAAAGGTCTAATACACAGAGATTTGGCTGCCAGAAACTGCATGTAAACATGTTTATTAATGGAATTTTACTAATTT
>NW_003546688.1:5349-9544 GCF_000090795.2 Amphimedon queenslandica | reverse complement strand
TCAGTTTAATTAGCCTCATAAAAATCATTGTAAATTCATGTACTTAAAAAAATTTTTGTTGGTGAAAACATTGCAAATCATGGGCAGATCAACACGGCTGTAATTTATGACAGTAAATGGCGAAGTTACAGTTCTGAATCTGGTGGTACAAAAGTAAACAGTTAACAAAGCTTTCTCCAAATTGATGTCGGAAAAACTAAATGACCAAGGTTTTAAAAAAATTCACAGTTTCAGGGACCATTCACAGCAAATATCTAAGATTTTTTACTGAGAGTTTGAAAGCTAAAAAACAGCACTTGCATGGGGAAGGTAACCTAAAATCAGAGGTGGATAAAGTTGATGGGATGGAATATGATGAAGATGCAAATGACACGTTGTATGTAGATAAAAAAGTAGTTGAGAAGGACCTATTTGGTCCAGCAATTGATGGCATCATTGATTGCACAGTAGCAGCTATTAAAGTGAATGAGTTCAAAGCAAGCACATTTTACTTGGTTGGTGAATTTGGAGGTTGCAGATATGTTCATCAAAAAGTAATGGCTGCCATAAACAAATTGTACATGTCTGAAGGATGTACGTGCAATGTATTAGTGCCACCTACTCCTCAATTAGCTGTTGCTACAGGAGCTGTAATGTGGCGTTGAAATCCAGGGAAAATAAAAGCAAGATGATCTAATGCAATGTATGGTATAGCCACAACACACTTCTATGAATTTAGCTCTCTATGCAAACACATGCCAGCTTAATTCCTGTTGCTTTTATTAGTTGTGCATGAGTGCATCATTCTTACTCAACAAAGCAGATTGAATTCCCCTTAAGTATGATAGCTACTGATAAATAGTACAATAATATAAACTATAAACATGTATTATTGATAATTATAGTAAACCATAATTTAAATGCTTTGTTGGAATTGGCTGAAAGCTACATGGTCATAATCATTTCATAAAAAAGACCCTATATACTCTTATTTGTGATGTTTTGTCATACAAACATGGTCAAAACAATATGATAGCAAACAAACATGGCTGATAGTATTCTTTCAACTATTGTAGTAAACAATAGCATTCAGTGTAGACACAACACAATCAATTTGATTATAAATCTAATTCAGAACAAAACTCTAAAGCATGGCAGTTTATGACTTAGTCACATGTTATGATGACTGTATAAAAGTGTCAGATACAGCCATAAAGGTTCAAGATCTCACAGCATTTCAGCTGTACAGTCATTTCAAAAACATTGAAATTGATAAAGAAAAATCCTCATCATAAAAGAAACATAACAGAAGATATAACTCCTGCTCCATGAAAGCATTATGAGTGGATAAGGAACAGAAGCATCACTGAGCTGGAAACCCTATGTGTTACATTTATGCCACACCAGTAGCAATTAATAAGTAATGTGCTTATATCACTTTTGCTACAATGCCATGCACAATACAGCAAGCAGTACACATTAGTACTTTTAGTAGCACCATATAAATCAACAAAATATGTTTTAACATGAGAAAAGGATTCATATTATCTCTGAAGCAAGTATGAATAGGACTCTGACAACAAAACAGTCAATCAGAAAAAAATATCCAAAATTTCTACTTATAAGTCAAAATCTTGTATTTTCTTGTCATAGGCAATAGATTTACAAACAGCATTAAAATATTTAATCAAATAAATAATTAATAATAATATTTAAATAATATTTCAATACTTTAATATTTAAATATTATTAAATAATAATATTTAAATAATTTAAATATTTTAATCTATTGGCTGTCTTATAACAAACAAGAGAGTACTTGTCCCATATACCTGGAATGCAACAGCATTACATGATTGTAAACAGCATATTTGTGAGGAAAACAGTGATGTCTCATCCTAGTATATAATTAGATGTACATTAAGGATATAATTGTGCTATTATTGCGGACACATTGCATGCTAAACTACATTCAAGAATGGCATTAAATGGCTTGTTTTTGTGTCTACAATTTTTTTTGTGGTATTCAAGTGCTGAACAGCTGAATGAACCCAACTTTGAGCAAGATGATGATAACACAACAATGAAAGGTCAGTAAGAAAATATTGTAACTTATCGTTTGCTCTATAGTTCCAGTTATATTACAAAACCCCTTTCTCTATTATTTGGACTACAAGACAGTGTATGTGAACTGTTCTGTTTATGGAGAGTCTCCATTTGAAGTCTCATGGTTGTATAGTACTGATGAGATATCTAATAGATCCAGTGACTACACTATCATCAGTGGTAGTAAAGTGTCTAATATTGTGTACAGTCCTAACTCTGATGATGAAGGATATGTGTGGTGGAACAGTTCTCTTCTTTTAAATCCTATTAATAACTCAACAGCTGGATATTACTACTGTAGAGTCAACACCTCATTTGGTCTAAACTATTCAAAACCAGTCTATGTCAGGAGCACTTGTAAGTCATTATTCAAACTAGTGAAATTAATGTAATAATTTCTATATGTAGATTTACCAAGGCTAAACTCCACAAGGTTTGTTAAAAGTGGTAACAGTGTCATTGCAACATGGAGAGTGATAAGTTTTCCATTGCCGAATATTCTAATTTCATTTCAGAACTTGAGTAGTGGATCTCTCTACCAAAAGAGAGTATACAATGACTTCATGACTGCCAATGTGTCAAACAACTTATACAACATAAGTCACTATTATACTTATGTTAACGAAACATGTGATGATAGTCTGACCGTACATTGGAGGTTTCCTTTCCATCAATTGTTTTCAATGCGACTAATAGCAATCAGTTATGATTACTTATCCCAAAAAGCATATCATCACAAGCTATATAATCATTCTGGTATAAATTTGTTGTATCAACTACAGTATTTATATTCTTTAATTTTAAAGGTCAAGCATATGTAAATTTTCTTGCTCTATCCTTCACCGAAAGAAAGGTCACCTTTTCATGTCTTTGTGCAGAGTGTGATGGCATTAAATGGAGAAAAAACAATATACCAATACCAAAGAGTAGCTATGGTGTTGTTGCACTCAAGAAAGAGCTTTGGCCTTCTCACTCAATTAATCTGAAACATAGCACACTGTCAACTTCATACTATGACAGTTATCTCCATAGCTGCCAACCAGTTTACTATCAAAATGATATATTTGAAAATTCTCAAGCATATATTGATGTCCCATGTAAGTATATAACTAGCTTTTCTAATGTACTGGGAACTGTAAAATTAATTTTAACTTCTAATATAGGCCTGTTTTAAATTTCTATTTCACTGCATTTAAAATTCTCTCATTTTATAGCCTATATATACAAACTAAAAATAGTCTTTAGGTTCTAGTTGTAATTTGTTATATGATTGTAGATGCTAGAATCATCAAGAGACCAGAAGCATCAACATATGTTCCTGGAGAAACACTCACACAGAAATGCTCTGCTCGTAGTCTCTATCCAATGACTGTCACATGGCAAGAATCAGAATTTCTGTTTCCAATAAAAGATAAAATTGATTCACGTAAAACAGAAGGCCTTTATAATATACTGAACAGTACAATAAGTGTCAATATCTCTGTACTAACACCACTTTTATTTTACTTGCGATGTAGATTCACTACAACAATTTATTATCAACCAGATAACTTTACTAAAGTACATGGTCTGTATCAAAAGGGACTATTATTTGAAAAAACAAAAACATTAAGAGCTCCCATCAATACAGGATATCGCAGAATGACTATACATTGTAAGTCTATTTTAATTTTGTGCTTCAAATTTTCATTCCATTCTATATACAGATCCATCATCTATCAACTCTAGTGTCACTAATATCACAATAAATGAAACTGAAAGGATGTACCTGTCGTGTTTATATACAGGGGCTCCTCAACCTACTATCATTTGGTACCACAATAACACACAGCTCCACTCAAACAGATATTTAACATTATCTAATCCCTCAGCTCAACTATCAGCAGTAATTATACAAATAACTAGATATGAAAGAGATAAGGGAACATATACATGTGAAGCTAGAAATGGTGTCACTAATTTGATTAATGCAAAACAATCCCACAATATAACTGTGAAAATTCAAGGTATATTTATTATTTAATAATATTGTTACTAAACAGTTTGAACACTAATTTAGTGGCTCCAGAGATTGAACTACCACAAAACATAACAGCTTATGAAAGTGATA
>NW_003546688.1:0-2472 GCF_000090795.2 Amphimedon queenslandica | reverse complement strand
GCTAATTAATTAGAAGTAGTTACATGTAATTGATTTCTCTATTATTAGATAGTTGATTGCTACACAAAAATATGTAATTGTTGTTGCTAAAATTGTATTTCAAATTCATGATTTCTAAGAATTGCTTATAGAATGTACAGATTTGAATCTATATACAGAGCTGACACAATCACTTCTAAAAATTTAGCTTTCTATATGCAAATATATATACCCGGTATACAATTAAGTGCATTTCCTCTGGTTTAGATTGTGTGTGGGTGCATCATTCTTACCTGTGATCCTTGTCAATTATTCTCATAAGCTGCCTCTCAACAAAGCAGGTTGGATTCCCCCTACATGATAGTTATTAACAAAAAGTATAATAAATAAGCTATCGTATAGTGTGGGAAATTTTCGAGGGGACAAATTTGGCGTTTTGATAGCCATTCACCAAAATTAAAATCCAGCATTTTGAACCGTTATGTGCATGCTCAATGGCATGTGGCCACGAATTTGCCAAATTACAATCCGCCAATCACCAAAATTATTTTAGAAATTTGCAAATTTAACTTTCAACCCATAAATATTCCTCATAGCACAAGTGTCTTAATCCATAATGGCATTAAAAATATAATTTAGTAATTCCCTCTATTTTAATGTGTATGCACACTATGCCACAAAAACTGATGTTATAGGCCATGCAGAATTATTTAAAATTAATACGCACATCATCTGAAATGCTAATAAGCATTATATGCATGGGTCATTATCACAATCATTTCAAAAAAGACTCTGTGATATTTCTTCATACAAACATGACATCATTGGTCATGTTTCTTTATACAAACATGACATCATTGGTCATGTTTCTTCATACAAAACATTATGATAGCAAACAAGCATGGCTGATAATTTTTACAACTAAAATATTATTTCATAAAAAAGACTTGGATGTTGCTTTTGTATTTTGTGTGATGGCTTTTTCATCCAAACATGATCAAAGCATTATGATAGAAAACAGGCATGGCTGATAATTGTTACAACTCAAATGTTAAATGGGAACATTAGTAAGCACAACACAATAACTTTGATCATAAATGTAATGCAAAACAAATTCTAAAGTATGGTCATGGGTCATATAGACCTATATAAGTGATTAGACTAATTCATCGCTGACCTGGTCATTGTGATGAATCTAGTGGTCAGAGATACAACCACTAAAGTTTCAAGATATGACTGTACAGTCATTTGACATAGGTGTAGGAATGAAATATGTATTGAGGGGTGATCCCACAAGTCATGCATGCATAATTATAAGATAGCATCACTGTAATAACAATTCCTAGTATAAAAATGTGATTATGCCCATGCCCACTTATGCCACACATTCTTATATACTAGAAGTAAATCAATTACTACAATCAAATGTGCTTATATCATAATGTCATCCACAATTCAACAAGTATTGAAACACACTGAAAATTAATTATTTTTTAACAATATGAGAACTTTCTGGATTCAGGCTTTTTCTAATGTCCATAAGTATGAGTGGATAGACAGGACAAAAGAATCAAACAAAAAATACAAACATCTGAAAGTTTCAGTATAGTTGTAAGTCAAGATGTTATATTTCCCAAAATTTTGACTATTGGCTGTCAATTACTTTTTATTACAAACAAGACAACACAAAGGCAAAATTCTCTTTACCTAAAGCAACAACATTACATCATGATAGCAAACAAAGTATGGTGAGAAAAATACTCTTGCCCCACCCTTGTAAGTAGAGTTATAATTATTAAGAATACATGGCAATAATTTCATTATAATTGTGCATACATACGGACAGTGCTAGACAACTTTAAAATGGCAGTTACTAGCTTGTGTTTGTGTCTGCAACTTCTTTTGTGGTATTCAAGTGCTGAACAGCTAAATGAACCAGATATTGAACAAGAAAGTTATAATGACAATGATAATACAACAATGAATGGTTAGTATAAAATTTCTAATTAATATAATTTGCTTATAGGTCCAGTTATATTCCAAGATCCATTTCTCTATTATTTGGACTACAAGACAGTGCATGTGAACTGTTCTGTTTATGGAGAGTCTCCATTTGAAGTCTCATGGTTGTATAGTACTGATGAGATATCTAATAGATCCAGTGACTACACTATCATCAGTGGTAGTAAAGTGTCTAATATTGTGTACAGTCCTAACTCTGATGATGAAGGATATGTGTGGTGGAACAGTTCTCTTCTTTTAAATCCAATTAATAACTTAACAGTTGGATATTACTACTGTAGAGCCAACAACTCATTTGGTCTAATGTATTCAAAACCAGTTTATATCAGAAAGACTTGTAAGCCATTATTCATCAATTATGTATTGTGTATTATCTAATTCCTATATGTAGATATGCCAAGGCTAAACTCCAGTTGTACAAGTTTTGTTAGTGATGGTATTTATGTGCTTGGAACTTGGAGCACCATAAGC
>NW_003546687.1:69531-81583 GCF_000090795.2 Amphimedon queenslandica | reverse complement strand
CTAATTTGCAGGATCATGTGACTTGTTTGAGATAATTTCTAGAGCTTTCATTAGCCTTTAGCTTTTAGTTGTTTTTAGCCTTCAAGCAGTGCCTTCAGGAACAGCTTAACCAATTCCTTGCTTATAGAAGCTGTAGTAGGATTGGCTGCACACTTTCCTATTTCAGTGCAGATTTCTGGAGTGTGATCATGGGTTTCTGTAGCTTTACTGGCTAGTAGAACCATTTTTTCATCATCAGTACAACATGCACTGTATATTCTCCTAGCAACAGACAAATCTTTTCGCTATTTATAAAATTGGTCTGTTGCAAAAGTAATAATTATTGCCAATTAAAATATTTTATTGTTTTAATTGTGCAATGCATGCACATACACACATAATGTGTCATGTTATAAAGAGAGCTTAATGATTAATTCACAGATAGCAAATGTGCCACACATGTTACTACGTGGGTATACATTATACTGGACTTTAGTGGTTCAAATTGTATTTGTATTGCTCTGTCAATTGTCTGGAAAATGATCATGCAGTGCCTGCATGCCACTTTTATTGGTCTGAGCATAGGCAGCTGCAGGATTGCAGGGGTGTCAGGCAGGAAAATGCACTTAAATTTTGGCATTGCCCACCTATTTGTGGTGTATACTCTATGCATTCATACATGTGACGTACAGTACCATAGATATACACCCAAAACATGTCCTGTCTAACCTGTAAGGCACTTTTATTTGTCAAACAGTAATCCTGTTCTTGGAAGGCTTGTAAGAAAAGCAGAGAAGACCATCTCTTGCTAGTGAAAAATGTCATTAATTGATTTTGTCATATCCTGTCAAAATTTTTAGTCAAGCATTGCCCATCCATGCCCAATTCTGCCTCTGCCTTTGTTTGTGAGCTGGAACTGTCTTAAATGTTGCCTGTTTTTTTCCTTCTAATGTCAGACTCTACCATACCTATGTACCGATGTAATTTAATATTGGCAGATTAGAATTTAGTAATTATTTCACCCATCATCAATGATTATTTGCAATTTTTTTTGCTAATACTTTGGCTATAATAGTATCACTTCTAATTCATCATAATTATTGCCATTATCTTGAGCTTTACCTTAATTGCAAATTTGCAATGACATATGGATATGTATGTTGAGATAGGTGCCGTTGATTGCTCTATTGGTGACAATGAGCTTACTAGCTTTGCTTCAGAGTTCCTTCAGACACAACATGTTAAGCTGTGCTGCTGTTGCTTTACCATCAAGAGATTGTAACTTCTGTTTGTGAAGTGATGATGAAACTAGAGATTTGACACTGACTGATTGTAGCTTTAGTAGGTGTTTTCTTCTTTGTTGTGGACTCATTTTAAGTCATTTGGCTTCAGAATCTTCTATAAAACCTGTACTGTTCTTTCATTCTGTATTAGCCTCTTCTGATGATAGCATGCTCCGGCTTTGATTGCTACTCCTTTTCAAGATTCTTCAACTTCTCAATACGATGCTGAAAGTTCTGTTTATTTTTAGTAAACTTCATTCTTTTTGACTGTATTGATGCTTTTACTTGCAGTTATCTTAGAGCATGTGGAGGTGAACTAAAAACCATACTTTTCCATGACAGAGCTCACCATACAGTTCTGTTTTGCGTCACCTTTGTGTGAGAGACAATTTGAAGCCTTGTGTATTAGCATTGCCAGACAGGTAGCTGCTGCCATGACTTTACTAACAACCCTAGTTTGTTCTGAAAGTTAATTAGAATATATAAATTAAACCATAAGTCTTTTCATTGCTCTGTTAGAGGGATGTGGTACAATACAAATGCCGCTGGTATACAATATTATGCAACAGGGTAGCACTTTTCAATAACTTTATCTCCATTGTCATTGTTGTATCCACCAGATCTGTTTGAATGAGATGCATGATATTCATAGACTTTTTAATGATATTCATTTGGATACCGTAAATGAAAAAATTATTCTGGCCACCATGTTGGAGGTATACTTTGTACAGTCTTCAATGGGGAAAAGGTGTTATTTTACTGTTTTTCCAGCAGAGCAAAGGAGCTGCATCCAGAAAGAAAAGATTCCAACCTTTATCTCCATTTCTTTACCACTGCAACAGTTAGGAGCCTCTAATTTACATGGAAAAGCAGATCAGGCCGATTTTAGCCTTTTGGCCCATTGGGTGTACTGTATAGTTTATGCCCCGAGAATGGTGGCCCAGAAATTCCGTTGTTTTTTACGGTATCTCTATGAATATCATTAATCTAGTTAATGGAGATCTGGTGGATACACTAAACGGCTGATGGTGGACTCATATTCCTACTTTTCTTTATTTATGTCTTCTGTATTCTTAAGATAATGTACATCGGCTTTATATGTGGCACTTTTAGGGACATTTTAGGGCTTAGAGTACAAATTTTATTAGCAGGAAGGTCCAGAAGAATAGAAGTAATATCTTTAGCTGCATATTTCTTTAGGAGGTTGCTCGTATAGTTATCATCATTCGCAAACTTTACTTTCTTTTTCCAGTCCTGCATTTATTAATGCATTGTCACTACCAGAATTAGATAATATAACACAAATGCCAACAATTTCAATCATTGCTTTATAGATGGTTGCATATACATATTTTTTACCCAAAATTTGATAAATAACAATGCCTCACCTATTACTGGATGTTCTCTTGCTAAAATGAGGGTACTGAGTAAAGGACTGACATTTAACAAAGATGGAATGATGCTGGCTGTTAAGTCTGAGAACGAACACAAAGGTTCTGTGACATCCTCACTATAATTATCTGTCACAATAATTTCCAGATCTTTTAAAGGACTTTTTGTTACTGAAAACTTTCAGTCAGTAATTTTTTCTATTCATCTATGCCATTCCAATGAAAAGAATAATATAGCCCAAGAGTGAACTAGTATTTTAGTACGAAAACTGTTTCAAGTGGCTGTATATTTTTTTGAATTGAAGTGTGTGTGGCATAATAATAATAACTGTTATTGATATTATTATTATTAGTATTATTATTATTATTATTATTATTATAATTAATAAAATAAAAATAAAGTCGAAGTCTCCCTGCCAAGTGATCCCAAAATCGAAACCATGTTGCTCTTCTGTATCGCCACTGAGAGACGCTGCATCAAATAACTGAGTGAGTGAGGATCACTTGTACGTCTCATGATCCTAGTTCTGAGTTCCTTTAGGAAGCAACGGGACTTCAGGCCCACAGCACCATTGATTATTATTATTATTATTATCAACAAACCACAAGAATAAAACATATATAGAGTACTGGAGGTAGATTTTAAAAATGAAATGGTAAGGACAAGTTAAGAAAATATAGTTTAGGGTAATTTGAGTTAAGACATAATTGAGTCTAGTGGAGAGCCATCAGACATATCAAGGGTTCTCCATTTAGTCCTCGATTTACGAAGACACAGAATAGCAGCTCTAAGGATAGCAAATTGATTACAAGTACGTACTATGATGTAACAGAAGAGTAGTATGCCATTTAACAGCAAGACGGTCTGCTATTCTTTTAACAAAAAAATAAGGCCTCACTGCCCATTAACCCATCGAGAGAGGAGTGAAGATGGCTCATCTTTTGTGAGAGGCTCTAGAGTACTTATTTTTCTCTCTTTCAGCATTCCTTAGGACATCAGAGGGGGTGTGAGCACCATAGGAAGAGGCATCAGTATCAGTAACTCTAATATGTCAAACAATGCCTCCCCTCCACCTGTAGAACCCACACACCCCTCACTGAAAAATCAGCCACTAGAGCTGGGAGTTAGAGGTAGTGTCTGCTTCCCAAACCACAGGTTCTTTCTTAACCTGATTCCATGTTAGAGCTGCCAGTTCCCCAAAGGCATCTCGTACTTAATTGTGCCTCTGAGTGATCAGACCCCCTTTTCGACATGACAAAGCGTGTGCCAAGTCAAATGACAATCCACAGCCATCACACTGCTGGAATACCCAGGAGTGGTTTTCTGTATCTATATAATTGCCAGTGCATCCATAAATTCTTGGGAAGAGAGGTCAAAGTGATGTCTTATCATCCTTAGCTCTGACAATAGCAGGCTGCTGACCATCACTTAGACTAGAAATTGTGTCTGAGAGTATTCCCGCCAATATTTGGTTCTTTCTCTTTAGCACATCATTCCTGATATCATTATAAGCATTCAGGTAGTCCTCCTTGACAAATTCATCATTGTTGTTCTGAGTAGTGACCAGAAGACAGGTAAGATCACAAGAAATAGCATATGGTGATAAAAGAGGTTTGGTGGGATTGTATATGTTGAGACCTCCAAAATGAGTAGGATACGAAAATAAAATACACTTGATTGGAAAGAAATCACAATGAAAATAGTAGGTATTAGTTTATCAGCTATTAAGTCCTCAATTTGTTGAAAATAGTCTGTACAATCTGGTAGCACTCTCTGTAAAGAGAGCCACATGTTTTTAATAGAGCATGTAAATGCACTGTAAGCTGCCTATGGGTCCTCCTCAACAGCATTTTAGCAACTAAGAGCAGCTGATCTATAAGTGTGGTTTAACTTGATACTTGTCCCCTAACACAATACTCAAAACTGGGTTCATCTCCAACAAAACCTCATAAGAAATGATGACCAGATATTATCTTGATACCAGTACTGTCAAATACATCATGGGCTTCAGACATGAAGTTATTATTATTATTATTATAAAACTGCATGATATTCTTGAACAATAATTAGAGTCCAATAGTCCAGTCCACTAGATACCCTAATTTAACATGTGGGGTATACCATATCGTTTTGTAGCATTAGTCATAGTTTATACTGAGTGTTTTAATATTGGCTGTAACATGTTGATGTTAGAGCGGGAGCAAGGAGGGAAGAGAGAGGTACTGGAAATAGTTGTGAATCTCTTGTGATTTGAATTCCATTCCTATATTCCCTCCATATTACCATCATTGCCATTGTGTGGCTCAGTTTTGTCACAAATGGTACCCCATATGTAGCCTTATGACTTCACACCAATATCAGATAGTGTGACAGTTCACTTAAAATGTTCCCTATGAAAGCCTTGTAGTGGAGCTTGTTTGTGATTGTAATATAATTATGTTCATGAAGTTTAATTTCATGTAAATATTTACTCTTTTGTAATTACCTTTCCAATTATTTATTGATCAACAGAGAATCTCTGTTTTTATCTTCAGTTTCACTATTATCATTTGCTTCAACTGAGCAGTCTAGTTATTGGAACTGATGTTGTTATTGGTATACTTTTTCATATGTATAAATAAAGCTTTGCTAAAGTTAAGCTTACAGTTTAGATTGAGCCATGGATGCCACTTTTCTTATTATTCTGACTCTTATTCGTTTGGCTTCATCTCGTGTTTGTATTAATAGTGATACGGGAAAGGATGATGTTAGCTGTCTCAGTGGTTCCTGGTGTTGTAAGTCACTTGAGTATTTTTCCAGTATAATTGTTGATAATTGTAGTAATTTATCGGTTAGTATTGATAGCTCAAATCTTTACCTCACTGAAGTTATCAATTTTACTAACTGCAATATTTCGATTTTTGGAAAGGGAATGGACAGCACAAAGATACAGTGCATAGGAAACAGTACTGAGTCTTCGTCTGGTTTTCTCTTTAGAAATAATTGGTCCATTTGCCTTTTCAATGTATCGATTGATGGTTGTGCTTTTAAGCTTCATGCTGATAAACAAGCTGTTGCTATGTACATGTCTCATGACGTTAAGATTATCAGTGTATTAATTATCAACAGTGATGGTATTGGTTTGAGTCTGGAGAACACCAGCAGTGTTTTAATTCAAAACTCATCATTTATCAATAATGTTATGAAGAATGCTAGTACAACTGGAGGAGGTGGTATCAGTATATACCTACACCATTACAAAAGTTATTTCTCTGGTTTGCAGCAGCATAGGTTTAACATATCGATTATCAATTGCAATTTTTTTTCAAATTCTGCTGATAACACATGTAGTTACAAATATAATAAGGCGCATCTGTATGGTGGTGCACTGTATATCGCTTTAAGTCATGTGACAAACTTTTTAGTTCTTTTGAAAGATTGCAATTTTACTAACAATATTGCACTATCTGGGGGTGCTTTGTTTATTCATGTAGAATATGCACAGTCTAACCATGTAATTTTAAGTAACTTGCTATTTGCTTTGAATAAAGCACCATGTTTTGATGGTGGTGCTTTAAATATTGTTTTTGGTAGCAAGTACATAAATCAACCTGGTAACAATGTATTTTCTGTTGAACATAATGTTTTTATGAGCAACGAAGCTCATGTTGGTGGAGCTGTAGCATTGCTAATCCCTAGAGATTCTCTTAAGTTTGTTAATGATACAGTATATGACAAAATTACTTTTATTAACAATAAATTTATAAAAAATTCAGCACCTGCCAGTGCTGCTATTGATATTAATCGTTATTCTCTCCGGACAAGTCGAGATATTTTCATGATTCATATTAGTTTTAACAATTGCACTTTTTATGGTAATTTTGTAGTCAGAAAGAAGACTAGTCACATTGATAGGGGTGTCGTTTTCAGTGCTGGTATTAGTATTTCTTTTAGTAATACAAATTACTTCCAAAACAATTATGGCTCTGCTCTGTGCATTGCTGGAGCAACTGTCATCTTTTGGCCTCATTCATTGACATCCTTCATAAATAATACTGGACGCCATGGTGGAGCTATGCTATTGTTAGAAAAGTCTACACTCAATGTCAATCACTCAACACTTTTGTTTTATGGCAATACAGCATATCTTGGGGGTGCAATATGTGTCATACCAACTCACACTGACATTCTTTTTGAAATAGGTGAGTGTGTTTTTTGGCGCTACAACAACCTTACCTTAAATTATAATGAAAATGTTAGTAATTATTCTTTTAGTGAAAACACTGCTCTCTCAGGAATCGGCAATGACATTTTTATAACTTCTTTAAAATCTTGTTCCAAACTCTTTCACGCTTATAGGACCTCTTCCCTGTTTTTAGAAAGGTACATGGGTAGTTTTCAGTTTAGTTCCTCCTTTAATGAATCAGTTGCTACTGCCCCATATGTATTGCAGTTATGGGAAAACTCAACAATAATTCATCTTTTCCCTGGAATATCTTTTCAGATGAGTGTCTTGCAACTTGATGAGTTTAATAAAACTGTTGGTACTTATTTTCCTTTATCAGCTAAAGTTAAAGGTAAACATAAATCTGTTATATTCTACTCTGACAATGACACTTACTGTATAGTGCTTCATGGTCAACCAGGAGCCAATGATTCAGTCATCATTGAAAGTACTGATTTTTCTAATGTTTTCTTGAAAATTTTTGTGAAGTTTTTGAAATGTCCACCAGGTTATTATTTTGAAAACTACACCTGTTTTTGTGGCAGTCGATATTATCAGGGTATAGCATATTGTGTCCATAATGCATCAGCATCTATAATATCTGGTCAGTGGGCTGGATATATAAATGATACATTTGTTACTGCATTTTGCTCAATTTACTTATGCAGCTACCCTCACTCTGTCTCTTTATATAGTATGCACTACCTTCCACTTGAAAGAAAGTTATTGAATGATTTTGTTTGTCATGCACATCGAAGGGGAACACTGTGTGGTCAGTGTGAATCAGGTTTTACTACTTACTATCACTCTCCTAATTATATTTGTGGTAGTGCTAGCAGTTGCCAGTTTGGGGCACTATATTTTATTCTATCTGAGATATTGCCAGTTACTGCTATATTTTTATTCATTGCTTTATTCAACGTTAACCTCTCAGGTGGTGCTTTCTATTCTTTCATATTTTACTCCCAAATATTAAACAACATGTTTGTGAGTGCATATCCTATTGTACCTTTTGGCAAGCCTCTTCGTATCATTATGGACTTTTACAAAGTATTTTTTGGTATTTTTAGTTTGGATATATTAGAACTTAATGTTATTTCTTACTGTTTGACACCTAATGCAACAGTTTTGGATGTACTCTTATTCAAATATTTTACTACCTTTTATGCTTTATGTTTGATCATAACTACTGCTCTTGTTCTCAAGTTTAATTCACTTTACACTTGTGTGAAGCTGTGCCACATGTTTGGAAGAAGGAATGTATACCAGTCAGTGATTAATGGACTCACTGCTTTCCTTATTCTCTGTTATTTTCGATGTTTGGTGATTACGTTTCAGATTCTTTTTCCTGTATTTCTACTTGGGACTAATAGTCAAATTTTGAAAACTGTCCCACTTTATAATGGCAATTTAACTTTTTTGAAAGGTAGTCATCTGAAGTATGCTGTCCCAGCATTGTTAGTATCCATATTCATCATTCTTCCTCCTCCAGTTCTTCTAATAGCTGAACCTCTTCTCATTAAGTTAAGTGGTAGATTTGTTATTCGTAATGATGCATTAAAGTATTTTCTCCAAAAGACTCGATTGAATTTAAAACCTTTCCTTGATTCATTTCAAGGATGTTTTAGGGATGATTGCCGTTGTTTTGCAGGACTATTTTTTCTCTATCGTGTTGCTATGGTTCCTGGAAAGCTGTTACTTAATATTGCTTGGGATAGTAGCATTAACGTTGCTATTCTTCTTCTCATCATTCTACTGCATTCTCTTTATCGGCCCTTTCAAATGCAGAAGCACAATAATATTGACATTTTCCTGCTTATTAATATACTGTTTGTTAATTTTGGTGCTGTTCTTCAGTGTTTCCTTTTCATTCGTGAACCTGAATATGAGTTAAAGGATAATCATATTATCTTCAATGTTATCATTGCTCTTCAAGTTATTCTCATAGCATTGCCACTACTGTCTTTTCTTTTTTATTCTTTATTAAGTATATGCTTGAAGAAAAGAAATGTATCATCTAATTGGGAGAGTTCTAATCTCTTTCCACATCGTTTAACTGAGAATAATAACTATGGATCGATTCAGTGAGAAGTTTTTAAAATACAAGTGTGTCTATTTTCATTCATTTTACATTTCTATTTTATTTGCAGATTTTTGTTTGAGTATTAATTACCTGTCATCCTATACTGCTGAGATTTTTTGAATACTTTAATGTTTGTTTTTTTAATTTTGGTAGTGATAATATTTGGTATGCAAGACTGCTGGCATTGCTTAGTTTAATTCTATTGAGCCAAAATTTCTCAAAGTTGAATATGACAGATGTCATTGTTCTACACTCCTGATGTCAGTGGTTGTTATAGATACTTTTATAAATTTATGGTACTTCACACATGTAACAATATTTATGCTTCTGCAAAAGGATACAGATAATTGATCATAGTTATCCTTAACTCCTCATGCATGAATAAAATTTGAAAAGCTAAAGTCTGTTACATATCAGCATTCGAAATAGCAACACGAGACTTTTCTTGCTTATGCAGCTTACCAGGATCATTATCTATATAATGTATCTAATGTGAATTTTCTGTCATTTGCATCTCCACCTAATCTACATCAGTGTATTATATTGGCTGCCCAATCCAGTGTTAATGTTGCCTGAAATATATCATAGTTTATACGTTGCACCTGTCTTGTGCAATTTTAACCATGATACCCATTGTTCAGGCTACATTGGGCCACTAAGTAATATTCAAAAGTTGATTTACCGTATAAGATGAAATGTTGACGGGGTTTTTATATTGGTGGATTGGCGGATTTATACAAAAACGCCAAAATAAAATCTGCAAGCAATAATTCCATTTATGTGTATACACGCCCAATTACCATGCCCACATTAATTTTACTTAGTCAAAAGCATGGTTAGAAGCTAAAATGGCTTTACTACATTTCTTTAAGCCAGTGTCTAAATTAGGTGAACACAATCTTCCAGAAAAGGTACTGTCCCTCTCTAATAATGAACTTGCGAAGGTGAATGAATCTGTGAAACGTACTTCATCTGAACAAGACACAGAAGTTGAAAAAATGTCAAAATGGCCGAAGTATTAAGATTACACGCCAGAAGAAAGGGCCCAGATTGGTAAATACACGGGCAAGCCTGAAATGCGGATCAAATGCAGATCAGGCTGAAATGCGGATCAACGCGGAATGCTCGCGGATCTGTATCGAAGTACGGATCAACGCCCAAAGTTTATGGATTTGTCTGCAAGAATGATATCTATGCACATATAAGCTCTATTTGAGTCCTTAACAAGCATCATTATTATTCAGTTTCCAGTTTCAATCATGGCTTGCCAGTAGGCTGGCTATAATCACTATGTCAATAATTATTATTAATTTTTGTACATATTCAAGTACATTATAGTATTATGTAATAGTTATAGATCTATAAGCAGATTCAATGTTTCAATAAGACAATATATTAACTTCATGGTAGGATAGTTGTAATTTCTTTTTTATTAAAATATACAGCATCCTCATGTGTTATTCCTTTTAACTTTTCTAAGCATATTACCATTGCCTACGGAAATAATAAAAGAACATAAGTTGAGATATTTGTATTAGAAATATAGTTACCTCTGGCCAAAGCAACTTAACTGCAGTTGCTTTCCTTCTACCCACATCCTTACAGTGTAAACTGGTTAGTTCCTCCAGGTAAAGAAATATTTGTTGTGACTGTAATGTGAGTTTAGGAAAATGAAGATTAAAAAGTAGTAGCACTGAATGACTTACAAGTACATCATCTGTTAAAGGCCATATGATATCTGGTATATGCCTTTTCTTTTGCTCAAATATATTTTCTGTAAAAAATTCACTTGATGAGGGATCCAAAGCAGTTTTAATGAACTTGCCCTATTAATTGAGTTGCCGTATAATTAGAAAATGTATATGAACTAACTTCATGACTCTTAATAGCACTAAATAAATCTTTAACTGGAATGGAGCCAATTCTACATGTATTCATGCTATAAAACTACCATATTAATAATGGATAGAATAACCTGATAGGTGGGTGGGAAGATTTCACAAACTGTTCAGCTACTGAAATATAAGATTCTTTGTGATTAATCCCTGTAATGTCATCATATAAGGTGTCCTTTTGATATTCCGGAACAAGAATTAGCGAGCAGTCACAGTCTACAAACAGTATGCATCAACAGTATGATGAAGATTGTATTTACCATCTTCATCTCCACTTGTGAGTGGTGATAGGGTATATTCAAGATCAGAATCAATTTGATGCATGGAAACCATTTCACTCTCTGCCATATCTGGTGTATGACTTGCTATCTGTATAAAAATAATTCATAGAGAGCATTAATGTGCTGCAATAGAGACACACCTTCAATTCTAGCGGTAACAAATCTGAAAATTCAGTTGTTATCCCAACCCAATCAAAGTTTGAAATTTTCATATCATATATCATCAGCAGAAGAATGAAATAAGGACCGTACATCGTCCAAATAAACAGCGATATCAGATGACAAAGCACCATGTTTACTCAGCCAAAATCTAATGTCTCTAATGACATGATTCCAGCAAGACACATGAAATACTTTAGGCAGCTCAGCTTGTAAAGCATTTGTAATGGCCTTCTCTCTGTCTGTGACAAATGGTGCCTTACTAGTAGAAAGAGATGATACATGAGATTTAATCTCTTGAAACAAAAAGGTATGGGTTTTGTTTTTTTTTCTTTCATGCAACATAAAAATAACCGGAATAACTGGATTATCTTTAAAGATGTTATGGCGAAAAAGGAGTGGTGAAAGATAGAAATCCCCAAGCTGAAATGTGGTGTCATATGACAACAACTGACCACTACCACCTAACAGCAATACTTTATCCATTTCATCAAGGAGTTCTTGCAGTCCAAATATGACAATCAAATCAGGGTAAGTTATAATTTTCCATACGAAACCTGGAATATCATATGCAATTTTATGCACATTATATAATGCATCTTTTGACATTCTTGATTTATGAAGAAAATCATATCTCAAGTTACGAAGCTGCTTCAGGTCCCTTGGAGACTGTGAGGCTACTTTCTCCCTATCACAACGCATAGACGCAACCTCTTTCTTATAAACAACAGCAGGGGTGCTATCTTTTACTAAGTTGTGCAATCTGTTCATAGTTG